>NC_048423.1:20678651-20690358 GCF_013103735.1 Etheostoma cragini
TGTGTGTGTGTGTGTGTGTGTGTGTGTGTGTGTGTGTGTGTGTGTGTGTGTGTGTGTGTGTGTGTGTTACATTGTAAAGGCTATCATACACAATGCATAGGATATATATGCTAGCAAATAATAACAATAAACCCACTATTAATAACATAATAATGCACCTAAAATACAAACTTGATGAAGGGCATTCAACGCCATCATATCAAAATCAACAGTCGGGTGCAACTTAGCTAACCGATGAAGAACACAAACAACACAAAACCTGTTTTAGTTACTTTAAATTTGCAAGAACTATAGACCAAAGACTTTATTTATCCGTGTGTGGGGTGTGCACACGCTCCCTGTGTGAGGCGCGTGTGTGTCCACGCTATACTCTGACATGCGCTCACAATCACTCCTGATAGATGACCTTTTGTACAAAACTTAAGTAACAAACCAATTTTGTAAAATGTAAGGAGTAGGAAGTACCAATAATCGTGTTAAAATGTAAGGAGTAAAAGTAAAAAGTTGCAAAAAAAATAAATAGTAAAGTAAAAATATAGTACAGTAACAAAGTATTTGTACTGTAGGGTTAAGGTATATAAATACTGGGCTAGTAATAATTTGTACTGGCTTGAAGATATTTACCCAACAAGTTTGGTGGTTTACTACTCAAAGTCCAAACATGTGATGCCTTAACATGTGGAAAAGGCCTGCACTGAATGACTTCTTCAGCAAGTAATCTGAAATGCCCTTACATGTTTACTGTTCATGCAACAGTAGATAAGATAACAAAGATTTAACAAAAGGATTTACTGCATAGTTACAACCTAGGTCTCCATTACTGCTACAGTTAGAAAAGTGAGAGCCAAAAGTCACAATGCATCAGCTGTCCGCCACTAGTTTAGTAATTTACATGACTGATTAGCATTTTCAAAATTTGATAAGGTTGAATCTACACCAACTTGGCCAGATATATTTGGAGGTCACACTGTTTTCCTCTCCTAGTTTCTTCTTAACTTCTGTCACTTTCAGCAACCGCCATCATATCAAATCAACAGCCAGGTGCAACCTAGCTAACAGATGAAGAACACAAACAACACAATACCTATTTCACTTACTTTAAAATTTGCAGTTATACCTGAAAATTTTCTCCACTGAAAGAATGAAATGAAATATCATGATTGACAGCTGTGACTTAACTCGCAATTAGTCGGGTGGGTGTATGGGCGGGACTTTGATACCGCAGCTCCACCGCCTAATCACTACTGCACATATTCTGACTCCAAAACTACAAGATTAAAAAGCCCCTGCATTGAGGATATTTTTGATTTGCTTGTGTACAGTGATAAATACAACAATCATACATATTGCATAGCATTTTTAATGATTCTAAGTATCATAATACTTCATAATTGCTGGTCGCTCACTGACAATTTCTTTTGCAATTTTCATATTATGTTTTAATTTTCATAGTTGTAATACATTATTTTCAGCATATAAATCTTTCCTGAGTTTAACTGAATTCTCTTGTTTCTCTCCTGCAGCCAAATACCCGGAAATCAAGTCGTTGATGGGTCCTGACCCAAGGCTGAAATGGATTGTGTGCATGATGGTGGCTGTACAGTTTTTAGCTTTCTACTTGATTAAAGACTTAGACTGGAAATGGGTTCTATTTTGGACGTATGCCTTTGGCAGCTGTATCAACCACTCAATGACCCTTGCTATTCATGAGATTTCCCACAACACAGCTTTTGGTAACAACAAGGCCATGTGGAACCGCTACTTTGCCATGTTTGCCAACCTGCCCATCGGCCTGCCCTACTCTGCCTCCTTCAAACGCTATCACCTTGACCATCACCGCTACCTGGGTGGAGACGGGATAGATGTAGACATCCCTACTGATTTTGAAGGCTGGTTCTTCTGCACGCGCTTCCGGAAATTCATCTGGATTATTTTGCAGCCCCTATTCTATGCCATCCGGCCCCTCTATATCAACCCCAAACCCATCTCTCAGCTGGAGGTGACCAACCTGGCCATCCAGCTCACCTTTAACATTATGCTCTACTGGCTATGGGGGGCCAAGCCTGTTGTCTACATGCTGGCTGGCTCCTTGCTGGGAATGGGCTTGCACCCCATCTCTGGTCACTTCATAGCTGAGCATTACATGTTCCTCAAGGGCCATGAGACCTACTCCTACTATGGCTCCCTGAATCTGCTCACCTTTAACGTGGGCTACCACAATGAGCACCATGACTTCCCCAGCATCCCGGGACGCAGGCTGCCCATGGTTAGTACAACTGGGTTACTATTGAGATCATTGGGTAACACTTTATTTTTAGGGGGTGTGCTGACATAAATGACACCATCATTACCATGACATGACACCTGTCACTAACATGAAGAAGTCTTTATAAATGTTTAGGACTGTCATTCAAACAAATTGACAGTAACCAACACAACAATCTCTGTTTTATAGCAACTTGACATTAACTTAGACAACATAACCTGTCATAAATATGTCATGGAAGGCCTAATTATCAAACTTAAATAAAGCATTTAGCTTCATGAGTTAACATTACAATTAAACTGTCATAAGTAAATGTAAATGTAAATGTGCTGTATTTATATAGCGCTTTTCCAGTCTTAACAACTGCTCAAAGCGCTTTTTACATCTACAGGGAACATTCACCATTCACACACATTCATACACTGTGGCCGGGGCTGCCGTACAAGGTGCCACCTGCTCATCAGATAAACATTCACACTACGATGCGCAGCACCGGGGGCAACTCGGGGTTCAGTGCCTTGCCCAAGGACACTTCGACAATGACTGCAGGGGCAGGGATCGAACCACAAACCTTCCGATTGGCAGGCAACCACTCTACCACTGAGCCACAGCCGCCTATGGATGCACAATATCAGCATGATATCACGGCAATTGGCAGATAAGAATATTTCTGCCAATGAGCCTTGCTGATAGGAGGGCTTGTCTACTATGCGTAGGCTACATGACAACCGTGAACATAGCAACATGTTGTCCATGTGGAGGTATTTTAAGATATATATATATAAAACGGATAACTAACTTGCTATTTGCAGTACTTAGAAAGCAAAAGTGATGTGAAAAAACCCATCAGAAGCCTCTACTTCAGTGCTTTGACAAAGCTAGAAAAAACAGCAGCAACCACCCAAAGGTAAAAGAGCATAACAACAAAATCATTGAATGTATTGCTCTAGATAACCTGCCGTTTAGCGTGGTGGAGCTGCAGTATGTTATGCCTAGCTGGCGCTACTTTACTGATTTTGCCTTACCTGAACAACAGAGTTATTGTCAGTAACATTAAGAATCTCCTTGCGGCGCTAGTCTCATTAGCTTTACCACAGACATTTGGACATCAAGTGGGAGTCTGTTAAGCCACACTGCCCAGTGAAACGATAACAACTTTACCCTTAAAAAGCTGTCTGACTTACACTCAGAATAATGCTCCGGTTCTCACACAGCAGCTGCAATTGCATGTGCATTTGATAATGTTTGTGAAATGGAAAGTATAAAGGGAACGAGTGCATGTCGTGCTACATGTTGACAGTGAACGGCTGTTTAGCGTTGCCTTTGATGTAAGGCATTTGACGTGTTCAAGGCGGAGATGATGTGCATTTTTTATTTGAAAATGTGATTTGATTTATTGTACTCCTGTGTGTGTGTGTGTGTGTGTGTGTGTGTGTGTGTGTGTGTGTGTGTGTGTGTGTGTCTCCAAAATTAACCAAAGTGTTGATCACTAACGTTTGACTTGGCTACATTTACAAAAAGACCCTAGGTTGGAATTTGGTGAGAGTAACGTTTGAAGTAAAGTGAAACAATTTGGACTTGGCATAAAGTTTGATTACACAATTTTGACAACTGTCATGAATAAATAAAAGCTATCTTTAAAGCTATCCGTCCAAAAGTTAATCACCTTGGTACTGTATTCAATAATGTCAGACTGGTTTTATAACATTCATAACATCTTAACGACAAGTCCAAATGGTTTCACTTTACTTGAGGTCAAGGGAATGATTCCTAGCATCGTTAAAAAATAATTTCACAGGGCAATCAAACTTTATTACATCTTTATAAGTCCTAATTGTAAAGCTTTAGTGCGTAACTTTTTTTATATTAATGAGCGTCCATTACATTCAAGCCATTGCCAAATGAGTTGAGACATTGCTAATTTAGACCATCATCTCCACACAACTCCCTGTATTTCACAGTAGGGCTAAGTTTAAAATTTGGTGTTGCCTGACAACTTTCGCACAGAGAAACCCGAGTAAAGATAATTACCTCTTCTGTATTGTCCATCGTGTTTTTTAATACTCCTTGTCCTCCTTAATTACAAGGAACTGTGTGCTGGTGGGGCTGGGTGCGTGATCACTGAAGGCTTGTTTAATGTGGATGCACCGACAGATTGTCATTACTTAGAATTCCCCTTGGTGGGAACATAAACTACGCACTATAGCCGCAACCCCAACCGGCCTGTCAGACACCGCCTACCATGAGCCTGGGTCTGTCCGAGGTTTCTGCCTAAAAGGGAGTTTTTCCTCGCCACTGTCGCACTGTTGCTTGCTCTGGAGGAGACTACTAGAACTGTTGGGTCCTTGTAAATCCTGGAGTGTGGTCTATCTGTATAGTGTCTTGAGATAACTCTTGTTATGATTTGATACTATAAATAAAATTGAATTGAATTTTAGCTTTAACTTTACTTGAGGTCACAAAAAATATTCATAACATAGATCTTATGTTTTCATGGCGGCCAATTTAAAAACCAACCACATAAGACCATTCTATATATTACAGTAGTCTGGATTAACTGAAGAGCCTTGTACAGATGTCCCTCGCCTTCTGCTCTCTGTGTGTTGCCGGTCTCAAACTCTGTTCACTTCAGAAAACGACAACAAACTTTGAGGTAGCAAGCGTACACAAAAAAAAATGGTTCAAAAGTTTTGGATGAAAAGTACACCCGCCAAAAAACTGGGAAGAACTAATGAGGTTTAACCATGTATCCAGCTCATTAAAATAGCTCAGGTTACTGTATTGTATCAACACTTAACTTCATTTAATATTTTATGTGCTGTTTTCTTTTGCTGAGTGCAAATGTTTCACCAAAACAAGTTTCTTCCTAAGACTAGTTTGACGCTGCATCCGGAGCTTAGCACCGCCTAAGACAAGTGAGATTGGTTCAAAGAAATGCAAACATCCCATAGTGCTTTTTTCTCATATCATAGAATGTATGTGTGGAGGAGCCAGACCTTACTCCACAGCGCTGTGGAGATAGGCCTGGCAATGTGAGACTATTTAATGTTAACAAATAACTAAAGGAAATGGTTTCTTTAACTTTGATAATTATGCCTGCTATGACATATTTCTGTGTGTTGTCTAGGTGAAGTTGTCATAAAGACAATAACTGATTAAATTGTCTTGGTTATTATCAAGTTGTCAAAACAGGAACATAAAAAGTCATAAACCATTGTCAAACATTAATAAAGACTCCAACGGTGTCGTAGCCTGGTTATGACAGTGTCATGTCAGTCTTGCGCCCACCCCCTAAAAACAAAGTAACAGTATAACGTTCCTCAAAGGTGTTACATATCGCACTATTCCATGAGATTAGAAACAATAAAATAAACTAATTTGGGTGGAAACAAATATGTGTGACTATGGCGTTTCACAGGAACTCTTATTTTTAAATTGACGTTCTATGATAACACATAACGTGTTTTTTTTGTCCTGATCTGTTCTTTGTTTCTTTGAGTAACTTCATGATCAAACCCATGATTAGTGGTTAGGAAGGAATGTCGTGGTCCACAGTACGCAAAATTGTCTTTGTCTTGTAAAGACAGACAGACGTTAAGAACTCAGCATCCCCACACATGACAAGACTAAGCTTTGAGCGAATCATCTTGAGATAAAGGGAGCTTTGGGTTGGTATAACCAGACAGTGTTGGATATTAAGATCTTACTAATTAAATCAGTTTTTTGAATGAATAGTTCTGAAAAAGATGTGCATTTGTTTTCTCCTGTTAATGAGATAATTAGGTCATGGTTTCACATAGTGGGTCCAAAATAATCTATTTGGCATCTATGACCCTTCTTGCTTTCTTTAAATTGTAGGCTGTATAAAGGTTGTGAACAATACTTATGGTTATTTCAATAGATGTGCATAAAGACTGTAATTGTCCATTCCCTAATTCTTAGATTAGATTAGAGTCAACTGGCCACTGTAACCATGTCTTTATTTATCTAAATGCACTTTGACAGATTACCAGTACAGTGACCAACCCACTCATTGACTTACGCCGAGAACACATTAAATGAGTAATGGTTAATGTTACTGCAAACCGCATTCCACAAACAAAAATATACACTTAACTTAATGTTGAAGGAGCACACCTCGCTTTTCACTTGTGTGAAAACAAAATTAGACTTCAAAATGATCCGTATGTCTAAAACATGAAAGCATTTATCGGCTGTGTAAATGGCTCTTTGACATCTATTCTTCTGTTTTCTTCTTGGTTTCCAGGTGAAGAAGATAGCAGCGGAGTATTACGATGACCTGCCTCAGTACACATCGTGGCTGAAGGTCCTGTTCGACTTCATCATGGACGATGCACTGAGCCCGTACTCTCGAGTCAAGAGGAAGCTGACTGGAGATGTCAAGCAGGAGTAACTCAACTGAAAGCTTCTCTGAAACAAAGCTGCAGTGCCCACCATAACGCACCCCCCCATCCACTCTCCAGCCCCTAAACTAAACCGCTTCTGCATATTAATACAATCAACATGGGAAAAAAGGGTGCACATAGTGAGAAAGTGCTTTTCCTCCACAGGAAGAAACATCGTTCATTGAATGTATTGAGACATTAGATTAAAAAACTCAGTTTGTTAGTGTGTCAGTAGCTAGGGTTGGTTGCACAAAGCCTTTGGCTCTGATCAAAGAAAAACTTCAGCTTAAGATGTCTGATGTTGTATGTATTTTACTTTTGAGTAAAAGTATAACTGGATGGTTGGATTCTTATGAAATTTGGTACACATGTCAATGTCGCCCTGAGGATGAATCAAAATCACTCTTCAATTTATCAGATATGACCCCCAATTTCTGGCTGGTGTGCTAATGTGCACTGCACACGTGCATGTTCTTTACATGTTGGGTCTATTTTCCTCATCTCTGACCCCCAATTTCCACCGGTTGCAGAACGACTGCTGATTGGCTCTGCTGCGTGTCGGCTCCGCCGTCCGTCAACACCCACCAGGTCCGTATTTTTAGGGGCTGGGGCCATGACTGACCGCTGAAGACACGAGGACACACAAGATCTTTCGTATTTACGTAGAATAATCCATCCAGAGGTGTAGAGGGGAAACAACTCGGTGCTTTGTTTCCAAGGTGTAGTGCAGGGAAATGTGATCCGCCGTAAGCACGGTCTATTTTATTTAGAAAATTAATCGGATGTTTTATCTTGTTTCTATGTTTGACTTCCTGTCGTTCTGGAGCAGATCCGCAACCGTTCTGCATCCGGTGGAAATTGGGGGTGAGACACGAAGTTTCTGTTACCACACTGATCAGTAAAGAATGAAAATGAGGAAGTAGTCAGTAAAACAACAACAAACATTTAAATATGAACAGACTGCTGGAACAAGAGCAAAACAAGACCTGTCTACCTTAGGGGTGGGACTCCCCTGAGGCCTCACCATACGCTACTGATATTTTAAACACATTGCATTATTTGAATGCTATGCTGTATGGATTTTTACCCCCCACCCCTAGTCTAGGTCCGAATGTGGTCTCAGTGATCAGCTCTCAATACATCGTGGGTGCATTGCCAACCTGTACTTTACAGCTGTCCACTTATCACTCAGAACAGATTTAGATGGAATGGTTTTTTAGATAGCTTTGTGTAACCAGCCCTAGAAACTAGCTATCCAGATAGCTTCACAGCCAACTTAATATAAGCCCACACAGGGTGTTGTACCATATGCTCCAGAAATCTAGAACTGACTACAAACCATATCAAGGGTGTTTGCTTTAATTCATTTTACAACCTGTCAACCTACATTTTGCATTTTGGACTCTACAGTTAGGTCAACAACATGAAAACATCTTTGCTATTGTCTGATCAAATCTGTGTGTTTGTGTGTGTGCGTATATAAGTGGACCAAAGTTGAACTCTAAATGAATCCACTCATCAAAATCCCTCCGTATGTGTTGAGTTTTCTGGGGAGGCTTTCATTGGTTGCTTTGTTATATGTAGTAGTTAACCTTTTTTAACACTTTAATCTATCATTATACAACCTGTTGTCATGCTTCCATACAAACTGTTTATAATAAGTTAGCTAAAGGCTAAAAGTGTAGTACTCATCAGTGCCTCAGAGCTTTGTTTTCCTTTCTTTGTTCCATTTGTGCTCTTAGGTTCAATTTTATGAATGCATTTACTTTGATGAAAAGCTGCCGAGAATGTTTGATAAAAATCACGTAATAACTTTGTTCTTTTTTGTTATTTTATCTAAGTTGTAGAAGCAGGGCTGCTCCAGCTGTCCTGTGTTCGGTAGAAATTTGGAGACTTAGCAACCGTGAACAAACTGACATTAGGTTGCTATTGATTTGACTGTTTACACAATGTTTTAAAATTTAATATAGTTAATTTGGAATACTTTAAAGCCAATAAAATAAATGATGATAAAAAAGATTTAACTTCTTCAATTTACAATGATATTCCTGGCCATAAAAAAGGCTTTTACTCAGCAGACCAGGGTCCTCAAACCCAAATCCCCTTAGAGAGAGCAGCAGCTTCCTCCTCTTGTAACTCAGTCCTGTCTGTCCTGTAAGTCAACCTCTCTGGATTTGTGAACTGGATAAAAATTAAATGTATAAAGTGGAACCTTATAAAATCGTTTTACATGCAGGATCTGGGCCCCGTGCCTACTGTTTGAAACCCCTTATAGACCATGTCAAGAATTACAGAAAATATTTAATAGAAGGACCAATGTGTAGGATTTAATGGCGTCTAGCGGTAAGGTTGTAGATAGAAACCTACTTTATACACCTCATCGAGCATGTTGAAGAATCTACAGTGGCCTTCTCTTGAAGAGCCAGTGTTTGGTTAGTCCGTTATAGACTACTGCAGAAACATGGAAGACGACCAGCTCCCTACGCAGATATGAAGGGCTCATCCTAAGCTAACAAAAACACAGCTCTTAGTTCAGGAGGTTACGCAGCCTCTAAATCATACACACTGGGCCTTTAAATAAACCACGAATGATCGTAAAATGTTTACTATTTTGAGGGGGGGGGGGTTGCATCTGTGTACCTTTTTTTTTTGTTGTTGAAAAAAAACAAAAGGGGACAATACATATTAATGAACATTTTCACAAATGTAAATATGCCAGATTGTAGCCTTAGGCTAATTTCCATCTGCAGACCCCCTGGCAGGTTGGTACTTGGGACGTAGTAGATTCCAGTATCTCTAAAAGTCTTTATGGGGGGCAGCATACAGGTCCACACAACAGTTTAACTGGGAGCAAACACTTGGAGAGCATGATGTGTGCAGAGGTTCCTGATGTGCAGCCTCCAAATACAAAATTCATGTCCACATTTATACACATGTACACTAGAAACATCACTGCTGATGGGCTTTGATTTTCTTAAGGTATTCAATTAATTAAAAAGTCCTCAATTGAACTACAACAGGAGACACTATTAAATCTTGAATTTAGAATAGAATAGAATGCCTTTATTTGCATTATACATATGTGCAATACCTGAAAGCAACCAATTTCCAGTGTCAACAAGAAGGAATATAACATGGAAAAAATGTAAGTAGTGCAAAGGAAAACGGGGGGGCTGCACAGTTCCAGAGACAACTATATACACATATGAAACAGTAAGAAAGAGAAAGTGGTTTGTATACGCATTATAAAAATATTGTTACACGGTTCTAAAATTGCTCTGTTATTGGTGTATAAAAAATATAAAATATTGCAGTTATGAAATTAAATGATTAAATACACAGAATTTCCAGTTGAAAAGTCATAAATATTTAAATATTGTACAGCAGTGGAATTACACAGGAGTAGAATTAGAATCAGCAGTTGATAAAACTATTTCACTACAGGATGCTTTTCTGTAAATTTCAATTATATCACATGATCATCAGCAGATCGGATCTTTCCCTGTTGTAAAGGAACTGTAGTTCAAGTTCTTTTTTTTCCTCCTGAGTACTTTAAGGAATTGTTGGAGTGGAGCTCAAAAGCTCATTCTGGTTTCAAATGCTTTTATTGTGAAGCATTTTATTTATGAACAACATGATTTATTGTTATCAACAATAACAATAAATAATTAAAACATAATACAAATGGAACAACATGTTTAACATAAGCCCTCTCAATGGGAAGAAATTATGAATTAGAAAACCCCTCAAGCCTCCCCTTCCTCCCCCCGGGTGCTGTATCCGGTGCCTGTGATCAGCACAACCTTGGTCTGCCCTTCCAAATGTTCACCAATTCTTTTTTTTCTTTTTTTCTCAGGACTGTTGTTGGGGATATACATTATCCTCTTGCGATACAAAGTATCTCATACCGTAGTAAGCCATTGTGTGAGTGAGTTAATAATCAATGCCCCAGGACAGGAACGGACTGCTGCCTCAGTCAGTCGGCAAAGGGTCAAATTAAAGTCACAAGGTGACTCTACGTCTGTTAAACTGGTTAATGCCATTTGAGGAAATTTTTGCTAGAATTATGAAATTTAAGCTTTAATCTCCATGATTTTTGTTTAATTAAAGCTATAAATAAAGAATGTAACACAATGCTGATTGAGTCTGATTGAGTAAACTGTATTCAATTTAAAAATAATCATGGAAACAATCAAATCAATAGCAACCTAATTACATTTTGTTTAAGGTTGCTAAGTCTCGAAATTTACAGCTGCAGCAGCTCTGCTTCTACAACTTAGATACAACAACATAAAAGAACAATAAAGTGGTTAGTTGATTTTTTATCAAACTCTCCGGAGAACCATCACCTTATCGTGGTGGAGAGGTTTGTGTGTCCCTATGAACCTGAGGGCTGTGTTGTCTGGAGATGTGTGCTCCTGGTAGGGTCTCTCATGGCAAAGTGGTCTCAGGTGAGGGGCCAGACAAAGAATGGTTCAAAAACCCCATGAAAAACCGAGGTAGAGAGGAAGTGACCCTGCCCGGAGGAGGCCCGGGGCCCCTGTCTGAAGACCGGCCCAGACGGCGGGCTCGCCAGCAAGCGCCTGGTGGCCGGGTTTGCCACGGAGCCCGGTCGGGAACAGCCCGAAGAAGCTACGTAGCACCCCTATCTCCATCCCATGGGCCCACCCCTTGTGGGAGGAACAGTTTGGGTCAGGTGCGCTGCGGACCAGACCCGGGCTGCAGAGGCTGGCTCTGGGGACGTGGAACGTCACCTCTCTGTGGGGGAAGGAGCCGGAACTTGTGCGGGAGGTGGAGCGCTAACAGTTAGATCTGGTGGGGCTTACCTCTACGCAGAGTCTTAATTCCGGGACCGTACTCCTGGATAGGGGTTGGACTCTGTCCTACTCCGGAGCAGGCCAGGGTGTGAGGCGCCGGGCGGGTGTGGGGATACTCACAAGCCTCTGGCTGAGCGCCGCTGCGTTGGAGTTTACCACGGTGGACGAGAGGGTCGCCTCCCTACGCCTGCGGGTGATGGGGGGGGGGGGGGGGGGGG
>NC_048423.1:20690464-20706322 GCF_013103735.1 Etheostoma cragini
GGGGGGGGGGGACTCTGACTGTTGTTTGTGCATATGCACCAAACGGGTGTTCGGAGTATTCGGCCTTCTTGGAGACCTTAAATGGAGTCCTGTATGGGGCTCCAGTAGGGGACTCCATAGTTCTGCTGGGGGACTTCAACGAACACGTGGGCATGATGGAGATACTTGGAGAGGCGTGATTGGGAGGAACGGCCTCCCTGATCTGAACCAGAGTGGTTGTCTGTTGTTGGACTTCTGTGCTAGTCATGGATTGTCCATAACAAACACCATGTTCAAACATAGGGATGCTCATAAGTGTACGTGGTACCAGAGCACGCTAGGCCAAAGGTCAATGATCGATTTTATAATTGTTTCATCTGATCTGAGGCCGTATGTTTTGGAAACTCGGGTGAAGAGAGGGGCAGAGCTGTCAACTGGACAATGTTCAAAGATTCTATTGCTGAAGCTGCGGCGGGGAGCTGTGGTCTAAGGGTCTTAGGTGCCTCAAGGGGCGGTAACCCACGAACACCCTGGTGGACACCGGTGGTCAGGGAAGCCGTCCAACTGAATAAGGAGGCCTTCCGGGATATGTGGTCCCGGAGGACTCCGGAGGCAGTTGCGGGGTACCGATGGGCCTGAAGGGCTGCAGCCTCTGCCGTGACAGAGGCAAAGCAGCGGGTATGGGGGAAGTTCAGAGAAGACATGGAGATGGACTTTTGGTCGGCCCCAAGGTGCTTCTGGAAAACCGTTCGCCACCTCAGGAGCCCCTGTGGAGGGGCTGTCTTGGTTGACACGCCTCTTTAACATTGCGTGGAAGTCTGGGACAGTGCCTAAGGAGTGGCAGACTGGGGTGGTGGTTCCCCTCTTCAAAAAAGGGGACCAGAGGGTGTGTCCCAATTACAGGGGTATCACACTTCTCAGCCTCCCTGGTAAAGTCTACTCCAAGGTCCTGAAAAGGAGGGTTCGGCCGATAGTCGAACCTCGGATTGAAGAGGAACAATGCGGATTCCGTCCTGGTCGTGGAACAACGGATCAGATCTTTACTCTCGCAAGGATCTTGGAGGGAGCCTGGGATTATGCCCAACCAGCCTACAAGTGTTTTGTGGATCTGGAAAAGGCGTATGACCAGGTCCCCCGGGAGAAACTGTGGGAGTATGGGGTGAGGGGGTCCCTTCTTAGGGCCATCCAACCTTTCTATGACCAAAGCGAGAGCTGTGTCCGGGTTCTCGGCAGTAAGTTGGACTCGTTCCAGATGAGGGTTGGCCTCCGCCAGGGCTGCGCTTTGTCACCAATCCTGTTTATAATATTTATGGACAGGATATTGAGGCGTAGTCGGGGCGGGGAGGGGTGTTGGGATTTAAAATTGTATAAGTGCTTAAACATTGTGTGTGATTTTGCATTATACATTCAAGATATAAGGTAAAAGCATTATTTCAGCATAAATGAAGACATGTTGGTCATGCATTAAGTTTGTTGTTGTAAGTATATGGTTCATTATTTGTTACATTGAGTTGTTTTGCAATACTTCTGTTTTATAATATAAGATGTTCTGCTACATTTTGTTATAATCCAGCTCTCCTAATTGTGTCAGAAGTAGAATTGATTGTTAGGGATGCTCCCTGAGTCTGGTTTCAGCCTTTTACCCCCACAGATTTTTTCCTAAACTGAGAGTCATAAACCTTCAGTCACATTCCAACTGAAAAGATAACGTATAAGCACACACACATCACTGTGGTCTAAAGACCCCACCCTTTGTGAGATAATACTGGGGGTCCGAGAGCCAAAGAGTCAGTCAAAGGAAGGGGAGAGCTGCGACAGCTTGATCCAGGTAACTTTGTCTCAGGATATCCTATGTAATAAATGGATTCACATGAACATCTGAGATTTTGACTACTAATTGAATGAACCCAGAGAATGGAGCAGGATTTAGCTCCAACAGGGGTTGCAGTTTGGTGGACTCAGGATCTCATTGCTGCTTTTTGCAGATGATGTGGTCCTGATGGCATCATCGGTCTGTGACCTTCAGCACTCACTGGAACGGTTTGCAGCTGAGTGTGAAGCAGACCCAGGACAAGGTGGAGAGATTATATCTCCAACCTGGCCTGGTAACGCCTCGGGTTCCCCAGTCGGAGCTGCTTGATGTGGCTCGGGAAAGGGAAGTTTAGGGTCCCCTACTGGAGCTGCTGCCCCAGCGACCCAATAAGCGGTCAAAGATGGATGGATGGACATTTTCCATTCTTCAGCAGATTTCATCAGTAAATGTATTCATAAAATTGAACCTAAGACCACAAAGGGAGCAGAGAAACGAAAACAAAGCTCTGAGGCGTAACACACTTTCAGCCTTTAACTAATTGTTACAAACAGTTTGTATGGAAACACAAGACAGCATCAGATTAACATTCACACTCTGAAGGCGCAGCATTAGGATCAACCCAGGGGTCAGTGTCTTGCCCAAGGACACGGTACTGCAGAACCAGGGATTGAACAACCAACCTTCAAATTAACAGACGATCGCTCTACCACTGAGCCATAGCCGTGCTACTCACACAGAGGCTTCCACATTTTGTCACGTTACAACCAAAAATGTATTTTACTTGGATTTTACATGATAGACCAACAGAAAGTGGTGTGTAAGTGTGAAGTGTAAGGAAACTTACATGTTTTAAAATTGTTTTTACAAATTAAAAACTGAACACAATACTTTGTTTAACCCCTTATGCTGCAATTAAATGTAAATGTGCATTTCCAGTCTTAGCTCTTTTACATCATACAGGAACCATTCACCATTCACCCATGTTCGTCCACTGTGGCCAAGGATGCCATATAAGGTGCCACCTGCTCATCAGATAAACAGTCACACACATTAACACTCCGATGGCATAGCATTAGGGGAAACTCGGGGTTCAGTGTCTTGCCCAAGGACACTTTGACATGGGACCCACCAACCTTCCAATTGGCAGGCAACCGCTCTACCTCTGAGCCACAGCCGTACCCAAATACAATTGCAAGTCTTTCGGGGTATGTCTCTACCAGCTTTGCATATCTGGAGACTGACATTTTTGCCAATTCTTCTTCTGCAAAATAGTCAGATTGGATGGTAAGCATCTGTGAACAGCAATTGTCAAGTCTTGCCAGAGATACTGTCCTCATTTGGATTTAGGTCTGGACTTTGCCTGGGCCATTCTAACACATGAATATGCTTTGATCTAAACCATTCCATTGTATCTCTGGCTGTATGTTTGAGGTTGTTGTCTTGCTGGAAGGTGAACATCTGCCCCGTTCTCAAGTCTTTTGCAGACTCTAACAAGTATCTTCTAAGATTGCCCTGAATTTGGCTTCATCCATGTCTGACCAGCTTCCCTGCCCCTGCTGAAGTAAAGAACCCCCACAGCATGATACTGCCACCACGTTTCACGGTGGGGATACTCTGTTCAGGGTGATGTGCAGTTAGTTTTCCGCCACACCTAGAGTTTTGCATTTATGCCAAAAACTTCAATTATGGTCTCATCTGACCAGAGCACTTTCCTCCATGTTTGCGTTCCCCCCCAGACGACTTGTGGCAAACTGCAAACAGGACTTCTTATGGCTTTGTTTCAACAATGGCTTTCTTCTTGCCAAGATTTGATAAAGGCTGATTTGTGAAGCGTATGACTAATAGTTGTCCTGTGGACAGACTCTCCCACCTGAGCTGTGGATCTCTGCAGCTCCTCCAGAGTTCCCATGGGCCTCTTGGCTGCTTCTCTGATTTATCCTCTCCTTGCCCGGCTGGTCAGTTTAGGTGGATGGCCATGTCTTGGTAGGTTTGTTGTTGTGTCGTACTCTTTCCATTTTCAGATGATGGATTGAAAAGTGAGATGTTCAAAGCTTGGGATATTCTTTTATAACCTAACTCTGCTTTAAACTTCTCCACAACTTCATCCCTGATCTGTCTGGTATATTCCTTGGGTTTGATGAATGTTCACTCTAGCAAACCTCTGAGGCCTTCTGATTCTTTTTTTTTTTTGCCACGGAGTTCTTCACAAAACAGCTGTATTTATACTGAGTTTAGATTTAGTTATGCTGAGATTAGACTAATCACAGGTGGACTCTTTTTACCAATTAGGTGACTTCTGAAGGCCAACGGTTGCACTGGATTTTATTTAGGAGTATCAGAGTAAAGGGGGCTGAATACTTTTGCACATCACACTTTTAAGTTTTTTTTAATAAAAAAGATATTGAAAAATTATGTATCATTTTC
The DNA here is from genome assembly GCF_013103735.1 of Etheostoma cragini. Classification (NCBI taxonomy): domain Eukaryota; kingdom Metazoa; phylum Chordata; class Actinopteri; order Perciformes; family Percidae; genus Etheostoma; species Etheostoma cragini. The sequence goes on from NC_048423.1 coordinate 20,694,681, forward strand.
CTTCCACTTCACAATTATGTGCCGCTTTGTGTTGGTCTATCACATAAAATCCCAATGAAATACATCGTAACATGACAAAATGTGGAAAGTTCATGGGCTAGGAATACTTTTGCAAGCCTCTGTGTCTAATATGGTAGAATATGTTGCTTTGGATAAAACATGTTGCACTTGTGTGCAATTAATGTGCACACAAGTCTTTTTCACACACAAGTTTTATTGTAAAAGCAGGAATCAGTATTATGTTTCAACCCTAATAAAATGTGTATATACATGACACAATTATTCCATAATAAAAGTTGTATGGGGCTCTGGTCTCGTAGTTATCTGCTGAGCGTCTCTCTCAGCTGCTCGTACATCCTCTGGTCCTGCACAGGGAACACACAGTCACTGTACTTTTGTGGTTTTCACACACGGAAATAAAAGCTGAGTCGTCTGAAATAGGACCTTAAGAAGGATGTGTGAGCCCTGCTGTAACTCTGACGCCCCCAGCATTAGATTACCCTAGCAAAGATCATGCAGGTAACTGGTTCCAACTAGCTACTGCTCCCTAAGCTAATGCTGGGGGTGTCAGGCAGAGCCACAGCACGCACGGAAATGAGAAGGGTATGTATCAACTTTTCCAACTCCGGGGGATACAATGAATAAGCTAAAGTGTTTGCCTGCCGGCTGGGTACCGAATACAATTCTTTTAAGGCACCGACCAAATTGCCTCCATAAAAAAATGCCTCGTCATTCAATACTGTAATGGTAACTTACATTTTTGTTTTATTAATGGTAAATTACAGGTTTCTTGTTCTATTGCTTGAACAATAGTTTCTGCCTTTAGCACAAATGTTTCAAAGTAGATAATGTGGTATTGTTCCTTGACTTTGGAATTCCACAAGTTGCTATTTCCTGATGGACCGGTACTGGTTCAGACCAGACTTTCCCTCCCGCCCTTTATTTTTTCAGGTTTTACATGTCACGCGGCAACCACTGTACCGTTCACACTCTTACCTTTTTGGACACAGATGGCCGAACTTTCTTGAAGGCATCATCAAAGTTCTGTTTGCTCACTCTGATGTCAGCGACAGAGCCAGCAGAGTATGTGTGACCTGTGGAACAATGAACACAACAGTCACCTACGCATGAAACACAGTCCAAGTCAAAGTTACGGTAGTTACCAATTTTTAACTTGCCCTTTCCACTCATTGTAGCATCGCTCAATGGTGATTTTTGCCTCCACCTTTGCCTTCCAGACAGCTAACCCTAAACATAACCATTGCTGCGCTGCCTGGAAGGAGACGGCAAAAAACACCAAACACCGTTTACAACTGTGAATAATGTTTTCCCTTTTCAGTTCAGTCTTCAGCCAAATGTGTGCAAATATATCAGACGTTCATAGTTTGTCAGATTGTGCAGGAATTTTCTGTTTCTGCTATATGTTTTTCCCAGTTGGTTCCTCCATAGTCAGACTTTATTTTTTGAAACAAAGTGCTGTACTGAGTGATTGCAATGTTTTCACAGTTCAGCATAAACAAAAAGAAAAAAATGAGATGTTGTTTTGGTCTGGACTCAAGACTCAACGTGGCCTTGGCCTTGACTGGATGTTGAAACTGCATTAGACTTAAGAAGTAGTTCTTAATGTAATTTGCTAAAAAACAGGACAGTACCATTTTATAAACATGATCGTCAAACATCTGAAAAATAAAAAACATAAGTGTCATGCATTATGCAAATAAATCGTACATGGATTCTTTTGAGTTACATTTACACAATTTTTACTCCCACATTTCAAACTCTGCCTAGAACACAAACCGAATTCACACCCTGGGACTCTTTACAATCACTACTTCCTGTTCCATATGCTATTACGGTTCTATCTTTAAAAACTAAACACTGTACGGGTATGCAGAGTTAGGAGTAAAGTTACCAGAGGAAGAAGCTGGTGAAGGCTGGGACTTCAGGTAGATCCTCAGGGCATTGACCGATGCTTCCCTTACTAAAGCAGTGATGTCAGCGCCACTGAAAAACACACACATAGACACACTTTGCATTGCAACTTCAGAAAAAGAACAAACACTGTAAAGTTCATTTTCCCACTAAGAGAAGAAAGCATATGAAAATGTTAAGTGTTTCCGAGGACAGCAGGGGTGTCCTGCTGGGACTTACCTGAAGCAATCACAGCGCTCGTCAAAGGCGATCTCTTCAAGGCAGACATCGTGCCCCAGCTGAGGTTTGGTCCCTCCCTACGGAAGATCAACAGCTAGTGTATCTCGGAGCATTCAAAGATGGTGGTCAGAGATGTGGTTAGCCTAGCTTAGCACAAAGACTGCAAGCAGGGGGAAACTGGTAGCCTAGCCCCTTCAAAAGTGAAGTTAACTATGCCTTTACACTTTCCAGTGTACAGGTCCGTTACATGGTAGTGTACAGGTGTTAGATGTTAGAGTTGTTTTTCTGCTAGCTGTTTCAGAATTGACCACAGCATAACGAGCCAAAGCAACAGTTTGTGGCTCAAAAGACCTGTTGTGGTCAAGTGTCTTGTAAACAAATCAAACACACTTGAGGCTGACAGTTAAAAATCTAGCCATGCGACAGGCTGAAGACTTACGAGCTACCCAAGGAAAAAAAAGGTCTTTCTCTTCCTTAACCTTTTACAGCTGGCACAGTTAAAACCTTAAAAAAAAAAAAAATTGTAATCATCACAGCGCAGTGGAAATGAATGTAATGCTAATTTAGGTGACAGTGAAAGGAGTAGGTCTAAAAAATGAGAAACAAAACAAACAAAATGAACCCTTCTATCTACATAAGATTACATTATGGGTAATTTGACTTAACTCCATGTACTTTAGGGCCCTGTCTGGTATCTCTGGTTAACATGTACCTTAGTAATGGTGAGCAGGATGGCATGGCGGTCTGCGGGAGGTGGCAGACCCACATACAAGGTTTTATCTAGACGACCTGGCCTCAGGATGGCAGGGTCAATGATATCTGGCAAGAGACAGGACAGTGACGGCCTTTAAGATAACAAATACTTAAACATTAAAAGGTACCAATACAACAATGTAAAAAATTGTTTATAACAAGTTCTGCATTTAAAATTCTACTTCCGTAAACGCAACTAGCAAATACATAAAAATGTGTGATTAATTGCAATTTAACTATGACCGTAATGTGATTATATATTTTAATCGTTTGAGAGAACTACTAAATACATGTTTTACTTTGATTTATTTCAGGGCACTTTATTTTGTATGTAACGTTCATTTTCCTATTTGCACGTTATATTTAATTTAAGTTTGGTTATCTTACAGACTCAGACTAAAAGCAACTAGCTAGTAGGGGTGTACGATTCAGACTTTTGTATCGATTTTTGAAATTCTATGAATCATTTCGAAAACCCGCACTAGCTAGCCTCCCTGGCTTAGTGCATCAAACCATATCACTACCTGCCAAATAAAATAATACCTTAATACACCCATGTAGAAAACAGAAGAGAGAAAGCTTGGCAGATTCGTCTGATAACCAGCTAATGGAGAGTCGGAGTGAGGCAGGGAGAGGGAATTAAATAATTGTGATATTTTAAAATTAAAGCAAGAGCAGGGTTCCAAAGCATAGACTGTAAATATTACCAGGGATTTTAGCCTGTGCTGAAAGCAACACTGGTATAGGTCCAATACCAGTTTATGAAATGAAAATCAAATGACCAAAAGATACACTGACCCAAGACTATGTGACATATGGTAGCTACAGTACGTGCTAGTTTAGTGGCAAAATCCGTGACAGTAAGAGCCTGACAAGCTAAGAATGTCTTTCAAACAAAAAAGCGGCTCTAGAAAAAAAGCCCAGAGGAAAAAAGAACAGGAGGAGAAGGTAGCAAAGCATTTGGCTTTTCCATTCTCCAGCCCACGGACAACCATGGTCCTGATAGCTTCCTCTTTGGCCTCTCTCCTAACACGACTACCCTTACTCATAACTCATTTGACTGTAAAATTCAATATATAAGTATACCTACTTGGTGTGTGTGTGTGTGTGTGTGTTTTATAACTAGTTATAATAACGTGCATTAGGGGCCCGTCCTACCTACCTCACTCCACTGAGAACCACTGGTTTAATCTTTAACATTGTAATGTATTTTTAAGTGTACACTATGTCAAACGTTTGGGGTCACTTTGAAATTTCCATTGCACTCCATTATAGACAGGATACCAGCTGAGATCAGTCGCGTTGCTATTTATCCAGGGCAGCAGTTTTCAAATTACATTAAGTGCTTACATAATTGCACAAGGGTTCTCCAATGTTTTCTCAGTTAAAAAAAAATGATATCAGATTAGTACAACATAATGTGCCCTTGGAACATTGGTTGCTGATAATGGGCAACGTAGATATTGCATTAAAGATCAGTCACCCACTCAGATCAGCTGGTATTCTGTCTATAATGGAGTGGTATGGAAATTTGTATGTGACCCCAAACTTTACTGTTGGAGTAAAAAGTACAATATTTCCCTGTAAAATGGAGTGAATAAAAAAAGTCACATACATAATATAAAAAGTGTACTTAGTGCAGTAATATAATTCTTCCAGCAGTCCTTCCATTCTGATGAGCCAGGAAACTGGAACCACCTCAGCTTGGTTCATACATCCGCTGGTCTACGCTGAGCGGTTCAGGTCTGACTAGTCTGGATCAACGGAAGTACATTCCCAGGACAATTGTCGAAGTGAAAAAGTCGAAGTGTCCTTGGGCAAGACACTGAACCCCGAGATGGTGCTTCGGAGTGTGAATGTGTGTGAATGTTTATCTGATGAGCAGGTGGCACCTTGTACGGCAGCCCCGGCCACACTGTATGAATGTGTGTGAATGGTGAATGTTTCCTGTAGATGTAAAAGCGCTTTGAGCAGTTGTTAAGACTGGAAAAGCGCTATATAAATACAGCACATTTACATTTTCATGTCCCTCACCTTCCTTTCTCTGTGTGCCGTTCTTAAACTCTGTTCACTTTACGAAACAACAACAAACAGGTAGGCCTGCTTGGTCCTTTTGTCGAATGATTGTAATAATATACAACAAATATGTCTATGGAATTTACTCTGTAACTGGGACGTTTTGAGCGCAAATGAGGTTTAACCATGTATCCAGCCAATTTAAATAGTTCACGTCACTGTATTACTTCATTTAATATTGTATGGGCCTTTTTTTTCCGGTAGGGCGGCACGATTATGGCCAAAATGATAATCACGATTATTTTGATCAATACTGTGATCACGATTAATTATCACCATTATTTGTTGATTTTAAACAAAACATATTTTATGGTCAAATAGGATATTTATACTTAACTGCTTTCACATCCATATTACGCTACACTCTTCTTATGTTGAAGTTGTATGTTCCATTGTGATGGCCACATTCATGGCCACACAACCAGCTTAAGAGCGGTAACCTCATGCACTTAAATATTTCCTTAGGTTTAGTTTATACGCTTTTGATTATACACCTTCATTTGTTGCAACCATTTATTCAGTTACAAATAACTTGCAGGACACTTGTTTCATTTCATATACATCATACTTTTTTGATTTATACAGAAGTGGCTTTTAGCAAGGGCGCACTATTAGTTACTTTTGGATGGTCATTCTGTTATATAACCGTTTTTCTTTTGAGCTTACCAGTTGGAGTCCACACCCGGGAGGGATCCAGGTCTGCTGTCTTTAAAAGGGGTGGTGCTTGGAGAAGGAGCAACTTTATAGGGGAGGTGACCTAATTGGACACTACCACTGCTTGATATGTCCAGGGGGGGTAGCTTTATTCTTGCTGTAGGTATTCTGGGGTTTAGATTTTATATAGAGTAATGTTCTGTTTAGGTATGATAAGTAAAAGTGTTTATTTGGAATATATTTTAGATAGGTTTGGCATTATTTGTTTCTGAAGTTAGTTTGCAGTTATCCCCCTGTGTGTTTAAATTGGTCTGATCAGCCAATATATAAGTCCCCTTTGTTTCTTTGTTAGGAAGGTCAGTTGTATTTTTTTGAGTCTCTTATTTTCAGAGCCTTAGTTACTGTTTGTTTATTTGACCTCTATTAAGGACCCAAAGCATTATCTTTACCTTGTTCTAACTATTTTTGGGAAATAAAAACTCTTACTTTAGAATTTCTCTTTTGACTCCTCATGCTTAACTGCTTGGTCCGTCACAGACATACAGCTGCAACACATGTAAATGAAAATTAGCTATCTAAAATAAATAGAGGATGAGGATATACACTACCGGTCAAAAGTTTGGGGTCACTCACAAATTCCCATTGGACTCCATTATGGACAGAATCCCAGCTGAGATCAGTTGCCTTGTTTTTTTTAACCAGGGCAGCAGTTTCTAGATTACATTATGTGCTTACATAATTGCAAAAGGGTTGTTTAATGTTTTCTTAGTTAGTTTTTTAAAATAATATCAGATTAGTAAACAAAATGTGCCTTTGGAACATTGGATGAATGGTTGCTGATAATGGGAAATGTAGATATTGCATTAAAGATCAGCCCCCCACCCAGATCAGCTGGTATCCTGTCTATAATGGAGTGGAATGGAAATTTGTAAGTGACCCCAAACTTTTGACCGGTAGTGTATATATATGTATTTTTTTTTTAATATATCTCTGAGAAAACCATTTCCCTTGTTTTCAACAATAACTGATTAAAAGAGCTAGGGAGAAAGAGTGAGCGCGACGGACGTACTCACAGAGTGACAGCTGGATCATGAATTGGTCCAGCACGGGTCAAACAAACGGTAAGTGGTATTACACACCTCGTGTGTATGAAATGTCTGTATCATCACTGTTTATGTACACTTTTTAAGAACTATGATATTCTTGTCATGGGTCACATCTCTCGCTCAGGTCCAGCAGGCTCCGTCTCACACGCTATTACTCTACCAACTGAAGTTAGTTGCATTCAATAACTTCTGGAGTGTTTTTCGCAATTGCAGAGGTAACTAAAACACTGGTATAAATACAGGTTTGCCTGTCATGCTTAACCATATACAGCTGTTTTATTAACAGTTAAAACTGTAGAATAATGTCAGCAGTGGACCAGCGCCGCTGTGTGGCGGGGCTGCGTGGAGAGTAAGAAAAGAGATCTAACACAGGCAACTAACTAGCACAGGTATCTGCAGGACAAAATGTTGAGTTTACTAATAAACTGGTAAACCTTGAGACCGACGAATAACCGACTGTTATCTGTTGAATTTTCCTCACGTTACTCTGTCCTCTGTGACTGTCTACATCTAGAAACTAAGCTACGCGATGCAAGGAACAACTCCGACTGACAAATGATCAGACAGTGGTTTATGGGGCGGTAGATGGGCTTTGCAAATGAACCCAGAATGTTCTATGAAATCACGCAAATTTGACCGTGGGAAGTCACAATTGTGACCGTGAATAAAATTTGATTAATTGTGCAGCCCTAGTATCTGGTAGACAGGATCAAGGATTACCTCACTGACAGGCCACAATACATCAGGCTAAAGGACATCATGTCTGACACTGTGGTCAGCAGCATTGGAGCCCACCAGGGCAAGTGCTGGCCCCTCTTCTCTTCACCCTGTATACCTTGGACTGTTACAACTCATACAAATACCTCCGCCGTGGTTGGATAACAAACTGGACTGGACAACACACACCAGCCACCTGTACAGGAAGACACAAACCAGGTTGTATCTCCTGAGGAGATTCCTGAGACAGTCTGTGGTTGCCAGCATCCTCTTCTACACTGTGCTGTGCTGAGGGGGCAGAATATCAAAGAAGGACACCTCCAGATGGGATAAACTGATCAGGCGGGCCTGCTCTGTGGCCGGCATGAAGTTGGACTCAGAGAGGACACTGGACAAACTGCTGGACATTACTGACTATGCCAGCCACCCCCTGCACACAGTCATCAGCACCCAGAGGAGCCTGTTCAGTGGAAGGCTGCAGCTGTCCAAGTTTAGGACCAACAGACTAAAGGACTCCTTTGTCCCTCATGCCGTCAGACTCTACAACTCCTCACTCCGGGGTGGAGGAAATAGGGCAGAGAGGACAGAACCGAACAGAACAGAACAGGCAGGAAGGTGGTAGCCACTCTTTCACTGTGCAATTGATTAATTAATAATCTACTCGCATACATACCTGGACACTAACTGCTCTTAACTGATAACTTATGCTAAAGGTATTTTATAGCTAAAACTTTGTTTATTGTTATTTTTATACTGTTTTTTCTATACTGTATTTTTTGTACCTCTTTATTTTCTATCCAAACGTTTTGTAAGTCTAAGTCTCTAAGTCTAAGTTAGTGCTTTGGAGAAAGGCCTGGCAATGAGAGACAAGGGTCGAAATGGATGCGTACCTGGTCTATTGGTCGCAGCCATGATGAAGACCTGCCTTCGAGTCTCTAAGCCGTCCATCTCTGTCAGCAGCTGGTTGACCACCCGCACACTGGCTCCTGACTACACACACACACACACACACACACACACACACACACACACACACACACACACACACACACACACACACACACACACACACACACACACACACACACACACACACACACACACACACACACACACACACACACACACACACACACACACACACACACACACACACACAGTGTAACAATCAATAAATGGGTTCCTATTATAGCTATAAGAAATGTGATTTAAAAACATGTTTTTTTTATATTTAGAAGATAGTCAGCTTTTTTCATCTGTCTAAAAGCAGACAAAAATGACCAATAAATATAGAGTAAACATGTGACTATTCAAAGAGTCCTCGTTAGGGCTGCAACCTATTCATTGTCCGGTCTATAAAATGTCAGAAAATGGTAAAAGATATGGATCAATGTTTCCAAAGCCCAAGATGTCTTCTTTTTTCCACAGAATGTCCAAAGACTTAAAACAATTTATCGATGATTAGAATAGTTGGATTAATTTAATAGTTGACACTGATGAACTAACCAAATAATCTTTGCAGCTCTAGTCCTTACTCTTTTGTTTTAAGAATAAATGCTTAATAACAACGGACGGCAGATAACATACAACACCTGAACACATTGTTTGCAGTTATTGAAGTTGTTTGGAAATCCCACTATATTATATTTCCCAAGGGGGATGTACATCAACTCTCCAAAAAGGAAAGCCCCCCCCCCCGACACCCCTGCTGCTGTACCCTGACTGCTTCTGCTGTCTTTATGTTACATCTAGTATTTGCAATGGCATCCACTGACCAGACGCTCCACACAATGCAGAAGCTGTGTTGCATTATAGAATATGATGTTTTGAACATGACGCTCATAGATTCCTTTCTAAGGCAGGATGCCCATCCCTCTCACCTCATGGCCTGAGCGCCGAGGACACAGCGCGTCAATCTCATCAAAGAATATGACACAAGGAGCCGAGTTGCGTCCTCTCTGAAAGACCTGTCTGACGGCGCGCTCACTCTCTCCCACATACTGCAAACAGAGATCCATCAGTTAGTGCAACCAGTGGGTTTTAACATCAGCCCTCTCTAACTCATGGTGCGGTGGATAAGGACAACAGAGATGACTTGTATAGCTCAACTGTGTGGTTGCGGAAGTGAAAATTCCATTTGTGTCCTCCAGAAGGATTTTGATTATTAGCCATAATGTCTAAACTAGAGCTGGGTACCAAGTTCAATACTTTTTAGGCACTGACCAAATTGTCTCCATAGTATCAAGTAGAGATGTTCCGGGACCGATACCAGTATCTGTACCGCCCCAGAAAACCGCCAGAAAACCGCCTAAAACGCTAGTATCAGTATCGGGAAGTACTGGAGTTTATGCACCAATCCGGTACCAGGTAATAAAGCCTTATAGAAAATCTACGTTAAAGTAGTTTATGTTCTATCACTTCCGGAACCAAAGCCATTCAAAAAGTTGGGGGTCACTGTTGAGCTCCACTGCACCAAGATCTTTTACAATATTGGGTGCAAGGGTTACTTCAAAGAGAACAACACAAAAGTTGGAAAAAAGGAATCAATAAAAGGTCGCAGCAAATCATCATGATAAACAGAAACGCACACACTGAATGAGCCTCACAGAGATGTGGTTAAAGGTTGATAAGTGAGAGTCTGTTGACTGTACAAATGCCACAAATACTCAGGCAGCCTCTATGACATCAACATGTCCTGCCGCTCAGTGACTCACCATGTTGAGCAGCTCTGGACCCTTAACAGAGATGAAGTTGAGGCCTGACTCATTGGCCACTGCCTGTCAGGAGACAACACAGAAACCAGCAGTGAGACAATCACCAGGCTTTCTCTTTTGAAAAAACTAAATCCACCTTTCATAAAACAATACTAAAATATACATGAACAATATTTGATTTTGTGTCAAAATGACAAAGATTTATCATCAAACACTGTTGCAGGGAGTTGAATGAATGAATACGTGACCCCTAAATTCCACCGGGCACGTCTGCACTGTGTTCTGGCGGTGCCACAGACATCGGTGCAATCACAGCCACTCTAGAGTACCAGTCGCGACTAAAAATATATGCCAGGTCTATTTTTAGCGGAGCCAAGGGGCGCGGAAGCCACAGAGAGTGGATAGAGCATCCGGTCAGTTTTCAGAATAAACAGCCTGTGAAGAATCCCCACCGTATATCACATCACTACATTATTTAAACAACTAATACACAGCCACAAATCTTTGATCCATATTGTTCATATCGGGAGTAAACGGAAGAAGTTGTTTAATTATGGAGACTACTTACTTTTATAGTAGAGGCAGAAATATCTAGAAAAATTGACCAAAAAACAAAGTCTGCAAGTCCGGCAGGCAAAACGCCCAACTATTGGGACACTCCCATTATGGAATGACGCATGGTGTATGACAGAACAAGACTACAGCGCGACTGGATCTCGGCACATCTGTGCCTGGTGAAATCCCTGGGTAATCCTACTCTCAGCTCTCTGAAGCAGTTTTAGTCTTGGTCAAATTTTCCTGGCACTTCCTAGGACTGGTCCTTAGATGCTTCATACTGTATATACAGGCCTTCAATAGACATCGGACTAATCTTATCATTCAGGATCTATTTTGATTGAAAATAATCTGTGAGGAAGGTGAAAGACAATTATAGAATACTAGATAGTTTACAAAGATAACTGTTCAAAGATATAACAGGGCTGTGGTACTTAGTGAACTATTGGGTATATTTGTGTTGCTGTGGTGGGGAACCTTGGCCAGCAGAGTTTTTCCACATCCTGGAGGTCCAGCCAGCAGCACACCAGATGGAGCACTGAGCCCCAGAGCTCTGAACTGCTCTGGAGACCGCACCGGGGCCTGCAGGACACAGACACACACGCACAGGTTACTCCACTGTACTCCATAGAAGCCAGTGTTTATCTTGTAGCTGTGGATGATTTCACAGACAGTGAATGTCAGTGATTTTTATCCACTAATATGTGGAGCACCAGCCAGCTCACAGTTTGAGTATCTTACTTTTTTATAAGAATTCATTTCTGTTGTATTTAAGGGTAACTTTGTTATTTTTCAACCTGGACCCTAGTTTTCCATGCTTTTGTGTCTAATGGCGTTTAAGTACATGAACTTTAGCAACCATGATTACACACCAACATGTTTGCTGTGTACTGTTTGTGTTTCAGAGCATTCACGC
>NC_048423.1:20706422-20707775 GCF_013103735.1 Etheostoma cragini
ACGACCAACCAGCAGTCTGCAGGTTTCCACGTCACCTTTTGGGCTCGCCTCGGCTTGCTTGGAACCTCGACTGAGGTAGTACTAACAAAAGTACCTGGTAGCAGGTCCCAGGGACTTTTTTTCGTAATGGAAAACCAAAAAAAGCGAGTAGAGCTGAGGCGAGTCGAGTAGATACCACGCAGTGGAAAACCGCCATAAGTGACTGATTGAAACATTTCTTTTTTTTTAACTGGTCTACTATTAAGCAAGACCACTGCAGTAAGCAGCGGCAAAACAAGCTACAATGAAATGTTAATGAGAAATTCTGCACCTTCAATTTACGTCCACCAAAAGTGCTATTTTTACCACCGATATGCTCAGACTAGAGCCCGACCGATCAAGGATTTTTTGAGGTCGATACCAATACAAATATTTGTTTATTTAAAAATCCGATGTGCTGATACATCGCCCAATATTTTTTTTTTAAATCCAGAAAAGCGTTGCAAAACATAAACAGATTTCCCTAACATTAGTTATTTGTAGTTATTTATGAGTTCCCAATAAAATATGATAATTTGTTTTGTCACAACTGAAAAGAGGAACATCAAAATATATTAAAGTTCTGACAAATAAAATGTATAAAAATACAAACTTAACATATGAAACTTTAAGTCCCAAACAAACACATTAACAAAAAAAATAATCTGTGTTGCCAACAGGGATGTTGTAGAGAATTATTTTTGAATATTTTTGAATATTTTGAAATATTGGTTTATCAGAATCATTTATTTGTTATTATTAATGATTCTGGTAAATTATATTTAAAAGTTTTTTTTTTAAATTGTCCATTATATATGCCGATACCAATAGATCGGAAAATGCCTAATATCGGCCAGCCAATATATCAGCCGGGCGTTAGCTCAGACAATTATTCTAAGTGTCTGAAAACATTATGGAAAGGATCCCTATGGAGGTCCCCTTTTTTGTTAAAGAATAAGATCATTTCTGTTTGATATGAAACCCGAAACCTCCATTTAATGAAACAGTAATTGTATCAACATAAAAACACACTTCATTCAAAGTTGACAGTCACAATATCAGAAGCCGTCTTGGTTCCTCTTTCTACTGTTCCAACAATCAAAATGAGTCTGGTGAGTTTGAGCCATTTCTGGTTAAAAAAAAAGATCTTACTCTTTAGCAACCGGGTCTATCTCTGTAAGGATCCTTGTTGAATGTTGTCAGACACTTAGAATAACATCTGAGTGGCCGGTTAGCTCAGTTGGTAGAGCAGGCACACATATATACAGTGGTGTGAAAAAGTGTTTGCCCCCTTCCTCATTTCCTGTTCCTTTGCATGTTTGTCACACTTAAGTG
>NC_048423.1:20707875-20715479 GCF_013103735.1 Etheostoma cragini
AGCAACACTGCATTTCATAAAAAGAACATTATACCAACAGTAAAATATGGTGGTGGTAGTGTGATGGTCTGGTGCTCTCTTGCTGCTTCAGGACCTGGAAGACTTGCCGCAAGCAATAAAAGGAACTATGAATTCTGCTGTCTACCAAGAGATCCTGTAGGAGAATGTCCCACCATCTGTTCGTGTACTCAAGCTGAAACGAACTTGGGTTCTGCAGCAGGACAATGATCCTAAACACACCAGCAAGTCCGCCACCGAATGGCTGAAGAAAAACAAAATGAATACTTTGGAGTGGCCTAGCCAAAGTCCTGACCTGAATCGTATTGAGATGTTGTGGTATGACCTTAAAAAGGCCGTTCATGCTCGAAAACCCTCTAATGTAACTGAATTAGGACAATTCTGCAAAGATGAGTGGGCCAAAATTCCTCCAGGACGCTGTAAAAGCCTCATTGCACGTTATCGCAAACGCTTGGTTGCAGTTGTTTCTGCTAAGGGTTGCCCAACCAGTTATTAGGTTTAGGGGGCAATCACTTTTTCACACAGGGCCATGATGGTTTGGATTTTTTTTCACCTTTAATAATAAACACCTTCATTTACAAATTGCATTTTGTGTTTACTTGTGTTGTCCTTGAATATTGTTTAAATTGGTTTGATGTTCCGAAACACTTAAGTGTGACAAACATGCAAAGGAACAGGAAATGAGGAAGGGGGCAAACACTTTTTCACACCACTGTAGAGGTTTATTCCTCAACGCAGAAGGTCAAATCCAACCTGTAAAGGTTTCCGGCATGTCTTCCCCCCTCTCTCCCTTTTCATATGTGAGCTCTGACATCCATTAAAGGCAGAAATGTCTACAAAAATTCTTTAAAAAAAAGAACAACAATCTGAGCCTGTCAGTGGCAAAAACAGTTATTTTAGGGGACGGAAATAGACTGTTCACATTTGCCATATCTAATTACATTGCAGCCTGGTTTGCAGCTGCCAGTTACAGTGTTCTTCACATTAGTCAGTCCAGGTTAAAACATATCAAAATTACCCTTTAAAAAAGGAACAATGTCTTTAGTCATGGAATAACATCATGAAAATCTATGGGAACACTGACAAGGTTTACCACGTAACAGCCCGTTACTAATCGTGAATAACATGTGACCACACAGATCAGAGCTCTCTCCCTCATCCTTTAACATACAGGACTTAATGGTCCCAGCAGGGGGTCATATGTGACAAAGGATGGGACAAACAAAGTATTAATTAACAAGATAAAAAGATGATGACAAAAGAAATGTTTAAAAAAAATCAAGATGTCTGGTATGATAAAAAAAATCCCTCCACGCCTACAGTTTGTAAATGCAAGTGAGAGCGTCTCTGTGTGTAAAAAGACATGAAAATGAGAGAGCTCATCTCAGGGAGTTTCATCAATAACCTTTTTTAAGTTTGACAAAAGGTAAAGACACCGGAGTCAATGATGCAGCTTCTTTCAATCTGGATGATGGATGTTAAACATGAAGGTGCCTGCTGTGTGTTTACCAGTATGGCCATGGTGAGCTCTTCTCTGATGTCCTGCAGGGCTCCCACATCCTCCCAGGTGACATCTGGCACGGTGGCAAAGCCCTCCCTCTTGGCTGAAGGCTGTATTCTAACCAGAGAGGTCTTGAAGTCTGACATGAGAATGCACAGGCCAGCCAGCTCTTCCTCCGATAGTGTCTCAGTGTTTTTCAGCAAATGCAACAGATGCCAGAGCTCCCCCTGCTGGACCCATAACACAGCTCATTAGAATGACAGGCCTATAATAATAAAGGTTGCAGCAGTGTGTTTTGACTACACTTGCAAAATCCACAATGGAAATGAGCTTGTACAGCTTCAGTCACTTTTTATATTACTAAATTGCTGTCAATCAAAAGGAGATGCAGCCTTTCGACAGACCCTCCAATCATCACGCAGAAGCCTGGCGTCCAGGTCAGCCCACTCCTCCATTGATCCCCAGAGACGCTGAGCGTCCATGAGTGGGACATAATCGCAACATTTATCCAATTTCCGTCTAGTTTTGAAGAACTTAAAAAAACGTCTCAAAGCAGCCCCATTGATGTCCATAGACGCTAGGCTTTAACAGGGAAATGCACTGTACAGACTGTGTGCACATACAGGAATGTATGAGAAGGAAATCGGTCAGCTGATTCTGAACAAGGTAGTCTTCAAGATGAATGGATTTGTAATTTTTGGCAATAAAATGTTAACAATAGTACATATTTTACATTGTAGGGGAAGCTGAGCTTCCTTTGCAGTCTTAAAGAAATAGCCTGTTAGGCACAGCTCAGTCTAAGGTGTTTGATGGTAGGTCTCTTTTAACGTTAACTGGGCTGAGCCCATTTCTGGCAGTCATGTTCTCAGATGGAATGCAATCTACTGTACTAACATATTCTATAGATCGGTTCATAACCTTTGTATTCAATAAAGATAGAAAAATGTGATTAAATATAAAAAACAAAAGGCACACGCGGCGCTGCATTGAGCTGTTATTAAAGTTGTAGTGTGTAGTTTCTGTCTACCTGATGAGGCCTTCTAAACAATAACAAAACTGTCAGCCACATGACGCAAGCCTTCCGTGAATGCGCACCACCCCCACTCCTCCACACAGTTGCTAATTGCCAAGGAGGACACCGAGGATTTAAGAGGAGAGAGAGATAATCAGAATCAGCTTTATTCGCCAGTTATGAGGACACATACGAGGAATTCTTCTTCGGAGCATTGTTGCTCAAACTGTGCTTACACATTCAAAACAACCATAATTATCTTCACTCAAGTTTCTGCACGGGAAAGTCACTAGACAACACAATCTTCTGAACATAGCCATACTGAGAAATACAGAAAGAGTCGTGTGGAGCTCATAGTCTTAATCAGCGTTCTATCAACTCATTTGGGAATGGCATGAATGTAATGGACGTTTATTAATATAAAAATAGTAACACACTAAAGCTTTAACACTGCTAGAACAAGCCAGTTTTTATAAACGTCGGATGGCAATATTAAGCACATAAAACATTGATTAACTGCCTGCATCTTTTCAGAAAACACATTATCTTACGACTGAGCAAGAGGTACAGTGGGATACTGAGTCGGAGTTGTGTGAGGTGTATTGTTGGAGCTCCTCCTACCTGCAAGGGATCCTGTCCTGACTCTTCCTCAGGTACTGGCTCTGTGTCGGTGGTCTGTTGCTCTATGACCTCTCCGTTGCTCACAGCAGCCTCAGTAAGATCTCTGCTTGTTAACAGCTCTTCAGTGACGCTTCGGCTTTGTCTCTGTCCTCTTATCTCCAGCAGAACCCTGTGAACAGCACTCATAGCAGCCTCGCGGCACAGAGCCATGAGGTCGGCGCCCACATAGCCGGGGGTGAGCCGGGCCAGCTGCTGGTAGTCAAAGTCCTCCGGCAGCTTCAGCTTTCGACACAACGTCTTCAAGATCCTGACAAAGCACAGAGCATTCGGTTTGAACAGCATCAGAGAAAAGAAAAAAAAGGTGAAACTTTGGCAAATACCTTAATCCAAATGATTTGCAAATATCATTGTTAGGGATCGACCGATAATGGTTTTTTAAGGCTGATACTGATTATAAGTAAAAAGATTAGTAGTAAGATTTAGGAATGTTACAAACTCCAACACAAAACTTTGTTTAAATGCTTTAAGCAATTATTTAATAAATTAAAACTTGCAACATAATGGCCAGGAAAAGATAGCTAGATAGTGTCGTGGGCGAGACATTTAGTCGGACTCAGTAGTGAGTGAAACCGAAGCAGAGGGACAGACACAGAGCTGTAGCCGAGCCGAAGTAGCACACTTTTTAATTAACTTTATCGTTATCTGGAAAATTTAAGGCAGACACAGATCATTTTCAAAGTGCCAAAAAATGGTCCAATAATAATCCCTAATCCCTATGTTCACTTCAAAGAAGAAAGAAATCTTCATGAAAAATGATTTGAATTCAATTCCACTGGACATAATCTAATTAAAATTGATAAATAGATAATATGCAGGTGTCACTAACTTCTTTTACTTTTTGTGCAGACTAGAAATATTTCCTTTTTGTTCACCCTATGAACTTTCCTGACAACTTACCCATTTCTTGTCACTAAACAACAGTTTTGATACCTTTCAGTCGGGTTTCCGACCACACCGCAGCAGATGAGATGGCTCTTGTCAAAGTCTTTAATGACATCCACCTTACCACAGATGGTGGCAAAATTTCAGTCTTAGTATTACTTGATCTCAGTGCTGCATTTGACTTGGTGGACCATGACATATTACTAGACAGATTGGAAAACTGTGTCGGCCTTTCTGGCTGAGTACTAAACTAGTTTGAATCCTACTTACAGAATAGGGATTACTTTGTGTCAAAAGGTAATTATACATCTGAGCATACAAATATGACGTGCAGAGTTCCCAAAGGCTCCATTCTGGGGCCTCTTCTGTTTAACATCTACATGCCTCCACTGGCTCAAATTATGGAAAACAACTGAATAAGTTACCGTAGTTATGCGGACGACACACAAATTTACATAACCTTATCGCCAGGGGACTATAGTCCAATACAAAAACTGACTAAGTGCACAGAACAAATTAACGGCTGGATGTGCCAGAACTTTTTGAAATTAAATGAAGGAAAAACTGAGGTGGTTGTTTTTGGAGCAAAAGAGGAACGATTAAAAGTCTGCGCTCAACTTCAGACAACAATGTTTAAAAAAGACAAAGCCAGAAATCTTGGTGTAGTCATGGACTAAGACCTGAAATTTAACAGCCATATTAAGACAATTACAAAGTCAGCCTTTTATCACCTTAAGAATATATCACGGGTTAAAGGACTCATGTGTCAACAGGATTTGGAAAAACTTGTCCATGCTTTCATCTTCAGTGGACTTGACTACTTTAACGATGTCTTTACAGGTCTCCCTAAGAAATCAATCAGATAGCTGCAGCTGATCCAGAACGCTGCTGCTCGGGTCCTCACTAAGACCAAGAGACTGGATCAAATCACTCAAGTTCTGAAGTCTTTACACTGGCTTCCTCTGTCTCAAAGAATTGATTTAAAAGTACTTTTGCTAGTTTATAAATCACTCAATGGTTTAGGACCAAAATACATTTCTGATCTGCTACTACACTATGAACCACCCAGACCTCTCAGGTCATCTGGGACAGGTCTGCTTTCTGTCCCCAGAGTCAGAACTAAACAGGGGGAAGCAGCATTCAGTTTCTATGCTACACATATGTGGAATAAACTCCCAGAAACCTGCAGATCTGCTGCTACTCTCAGTTCTTTTAAATCAAGGCTGAAGACCTTTCTTTTTGATGTTGCCTTTCTTTAAATGACTGTTCCTTTATTTAATGTTTAATTTCGTATGCTGCACTGTAACTTTTATTCTTGTGTTTTATGTGTCTTTTGTAAAATCACCAATAGTCAACTATACAATATCGTTGCATTATTGATATTGAGGTATTTGGTCAAAAATATTGTTATATGTGATTTTCTTCATATTGCCCAGACCCGTCCTTAGAAGCAGCTTTACATTTTTGGCCCCGCTGTAATTAAACTTGAAGTGTAATTTTGAACGTAGAAATATCTTCAAGGTTCTTTTGAAATGTTAGCTTCTATTCTAAGCATAAACCAAACCCCTGCAAACTTGTTAGTACTTGTTGTTTGTTGACGTGAATAAATACCAAATATCAAAGGCATCCAATATATGATGTTAATTAAATGAAGTGTATACACTATCAGATGATTTGCAGCAATGTGTTTGAAATTGAAGTTAAATCAAAAAGCAGGCAGCATAACAAACAAGCTTAGTAACAACTTTCCTCTCAGCTCACAGCTGACGATGATGTTAGAGGAAATCTGGAGATTTAGAGATGATATATGGAGTTATGACAAATCCACCATGCAACTTCAACAAGGGGTCGGGACCCCTAGGGGGTCCTCAAGAATCAATGCAGGAGGGGCCTCTAAATAATTTTTTACAGTTTTTTCCAAAACTTAACATGAATCCAACACACTATTAGCAAATATAAACCCCCACTGTTACTGTACAACTTGGCTGGACAATTAATCGAAAATAGAAATTCTGAAACTGTTAGACGTATTTTTCCATGACAATAATTTAGATAATTTATTCCTGTTGATAGGCCTCCTTTCTCCTTAAAAAACATTCAACCGTGTAACTTTGCCTGGACCAGTCAGCCGCATGGAAAGCATAATGGTGGTATGGTAATGACAACTTGTGCCCAAGAAAACGCAGTGTCCGTCGTCTGGAAATGTTTTGGCTTCAGAAAAGATGATTTAGATTAAGTTAATTTATCGTTATCGGTAAAATGGGCAATTAATCGTGATTTTGATTTTAGGTCATATTAAGCCCTACGCTAACTGGCAGTAAGGTAGTTCCTACAATAGCCATCCACAGATACAGTTAATCCTAAGGATTCACTGGGCCACATGCATGTTGTAACATTAAAACAAGATTTATAAAATCCTCCCGATAATTATTAGGCTATTTTAATAGCTTAATAGTGTTGGGTGTATAAGGGATGGACAGAAGGGGGAGTACAGGGCACTGGTGGATGACTTTGTGGAGTGGTCTGGTAAGAACTGCCTGCTGCTGAATGTGGATAAGACCAGAGAGATGGTGATCAACTTCAGAAGGGAAGGGAACGGCTCCGCAGCCCCTATGCATCCTGGGAGGTGACGTGGTCATGGTGGAGGATTACAGATACCTAGGTGTCAACATCAACAGCAGGCTGAACTGGAAGATCAACAGCACTGCTGTTTACAAGAAGGGGATGAGCAGACTATTTCCTGAGGAAGCTGAGATCCTTCAGTGTGTGCAGCAGGATGTTGGAGATCTTCTACCAGTCTGTTGTGACCAGTGCTCTGTTCTCCTCCGCCATCTGATGGTGCAGCGGCATCGGAGCCAGCGATAAAAACAGACTGAACAAACTGATCAGGAAGGCTGGCTCCCTGATCGGCTGCAAACAAGACACTTTTGAAGCTGTGGTGGAGAGGAGGTCACTGAACAAACTGTTATCTATCATGGATAACCATGACCACCCTCTCCACCCCACATTGGTCCAACAGAGGAGCAGCTTCTCTAAGAGGCTCCGACAGCTTCGATGCCGCACGGACCCCTACAGAAAATCATTCATACCACAAGCAATAACAATTTAACATGTCATCTCTGGGTGCTAGATAAGACTTTTGGACACCACACTACTGCACTAATGCAGCCTGCACAATTTGTTTATTTACATTTACAAGTAGCATACATTTTAAAATTTTAGCATATTATTTAAGCAGTTGCATATTTTAGTTTCCCCGTCCTGTACATATTCAAATATTTGTTCTTTTTACTTTATTCATATTATTATTTCATGTATATTGTATGTATGTATATTTTTCCTAGTATTTCATTTATATTCTGTGCTTTGTGACTGATTTAGCTGTGACCCATTTTTCTTGGGATCAATAAACATCTATCTATCTATCTACAATGGGTACGGAAAGTATTCAGACCCCTTTAAATTTTTCACTCTTTGTTTCATTGCAGCCATTTTCCAAAAATCAAAAAA
>NC_048423.1:20715579-20726818 GCF_013103735.1 Etheostoma cragini
AAATTTAAAGGGGTCTGAATACTTTCCGTACCCACTGTATCTATCTATCTATCTATCTATCTATCTATCTATCTATCTGTCTATCTAGTAGTCTATGCAAAAAGGTATAGGCCGTAAATGTGGCTGTAGGCCGCCCTAAACCTTATTGTAGGCCCATATGCAACTTCATTTTATACAATATATGTATTAGCTGCTCCATCTTTCTTTCAGCTAAGGGATCCTTGTCTTGAAACATTAAAGGCCCCTAAAGTAGAGGCCAAAGTCCAATTAGAGTGAGTAGATTCATAATCTACGGTACATTATCACGGCTACCTTATTTTGCACAATATCCTAATTTCTCTATAATCATAAAAGACTGACCTGAGACGAGCTGCTTCATCGGGGATACCCAGGCAGATCTCTCTGTCGAAGCGGCCGGCTCGGCGGAGGGCTGGGTCCAGTGAGTCTGGCCTGTTGGTGGCGCCGATGACCAGGACCTGAGCCGTCTCTGTCAGACTATTCAAGTCTGTCGGAAGGCAAGCACCAAGAAAATTTCATATCACCTGTGGAAGTCATATTAGGCATTTTTCTTCTATTTTCTAAGTATTGACAGTCACATTACCTTTTGCTTAATATGATGTATCCACAAGCTCCTCAACCAGCTTATTAAGTGGTATCAGATTGGGTATGAGTGACAGTAATGCTACCTACATCTGACTCTGTGAATTTAGGTCTGCACAAGGGCACGTGTTTGTCTGTGCAGTGGCTTATTTAGGTGGAAAAATAGTGACGACGATCAATTACTTGCACAGATGCAAAACCAGAAAATTACACAATTTGATATAATGCACTACTTCCCCACCAATTGTTTTTGACTGGGTATTTACCCATTCTCTTCAATTTCTTGTTATACTGCTCAATTCGTCGTTTGTATGCGCTGTCAGTTTTGGTAGCAAATTATTTTGCGTTGTCCTGCTGCGGTGTGGTAATCCTCTCAGAAAGAGGCTTGAGGTCATGAAAGCCTGTTCTTGACCAAGTACCATCCCCTATCAAGAACACACACGCAAAAAAAGTGTTTTCTCTGACAAGGTAGCAGTTGACCATTTTTCCTGGACAACCGCCCCTTGTTAAATTGTTATTCTTATAAGACTATTACAACAGCCATCTGAGCAGCCTCCTGGACCTTCATGCATCCCCAGTTAAAACAAGAACAGTCACCTTTACCCACTCAGCACCCGCAGATGGGCTTCGTAAGATGAAGGCAGCAGGGCGGGTCCTTGAGTGCAGTTTCAGGGCCTCTGGCCTCACTGTCCATAAACAAATTTACCGGGGGCACAAACAAAAATTGCACAGTCCCTCAGAGGCAAGGTCACAGTTTTACTCCGATGCCATCAGAAACAACCCAAAAAATTCCAAGCAGCTTTTTTTCCACTTTAAACCACCTTCTCAAACCACAATCCCCCCACTCACTGCCACTACAGAAGAGCAATGCAAAACTGCACTTATTCGCTCTGCTCTCTCTGGTCCTCCCAGCAAAACTGTTCCCCCAACTCATACCGTCTCCAATCCCTTAAAGTACTTTCCTAAGGTTTCATCAGGAAGATGAAATCCTGTCCCCTGGATCCTCTCCCAACATCCCTGGTCAAATCCCATATCACTGTACCAAGTCCCCTGATCACCGCTGCTATAAATAATTCCCTTCAATCTGGTCATGTTCCCCCTGTCTTAAAAAATGCCATTGCTTAAAAAACCAACTCTTGATCCGGAAGTCCTATCCAACTACGGGCCCATCTCACATCTCCCTTTCATACCGAAAGTACTTGAGAAAGCAGTTGCCACTCACCTTCAGGACTCCCTCAAACATCATAACCTCTCTGAAAAATTCCAGTCAGGTTTCCGCTCTGCCCACAGTACAGAGACAGCCCTAGTCAGAGTCACAAACGATCTCCTCCAAACTCCAACCCCTTCTCTCCCTACCAGACGCCGAAATGCTGGTTCATGCCTTTGTCTCCTCCAGACTGGACTATTGCAACGCCCTTCTCATTCTGATCCCTAGAAAGAGTCTGCAGAGGCTTCAGTACATTCAAAACTCTGCAGCTAGGATCCTGATGAGAGTGCGGAAACATGAGCACATTACCCCCATTCTCCACTCACTACACTGGCTTCCCATCTCCACCAGGATTGAGTTCAAGGTTTCCCTCCTCACACATCAATGCATCCATGGAAATGCCCCACCTCAAAGAACTTATCAAACCAGAGAACACAACCCGCTCCCTTCGCTCCACTCACTCAAACCTCCTCCACATTCCCAGAACCAGACTCAGGACAATGGGAGATAGGGCATTTTGTGCTGCTGCCCCACGTCTGTGGAATGCCCTCCCTGACACCTTGAGGGCACGTCAATCCACTGAGCGTTTTAAAAAAGGCCTTAAAACATTTCTTTTTAGCAAAGCTTTTGGTCCCCTTTAGATGTTTTCTTATCCTCTCTTCTAAGAATAGGTTTATTTTCTTCTTTCTTTTTTGTTTTATTTTTCTGTTTTTTACCTGTAGCACTTTGAGATGTGTTGATGAAAAGTGCATTATAAATAAAATGTATTATTATTTATTATTATTATTATTATTATTGCCAGCGCAACGGTTTATAACAATGTACCGCGCGGCTGGTGGGCACCTAGGTGTATTAATCTTTTGCATTTGTGCTGTGGAAGATAATCCACATTGCTATGGTGACCACAGTTACTGTCTTCATAAAAGCAATACTAACTTCTGATAACTACACGCAAACAACCGTACTTTGTAAACAAAAACTGTGGTGGCAAAAGGCAATCAGCCCAAAATGGCTGGCATAAAATCTGTGCAATCTGCTTTCATTTCGGAAGGCTTTGGTTAGGGCGTATTTGTTTTCCCTGACTTCGGGGCACTTGAGCTCATCAAATTAAAAAACACTACTTTAAACCTAATCAATCCATATACCGACCGTTCAATTGTAAAATAATGTCAAAGAGAAGCAGCAACCAAGGATTCCTTATGTTTATCTAGCATTTATCCAGAATTTCAATAATTTATGAATTACTCAGTACCACTTCAATCCGTTTTTTTTAACCCTTTTTTCTAACCCTTTCTGCTGCCAGTTTGTGGGACTTTGCTTTGGACTGGCTGAAATGAAGGCTACTGGTCATTTCAGCCAGTCCAAAGCAAAGTCCCACAAACTGGCAAACTTAGTGTTTGCCGGGTTGTTTTCAGGATGCCATATAGGCATGAAATAAACTCACGGTGCGGATGTGGTAGCATTCTGTTTGCATCTGCTGCAATTTCCCCTTGAGCTCTTTACCAGACAAGATTAATATGTTACACATATTCCATTCTAGGATTTAGATTTTAAATGATAAAATTATGACTTTTTTTCATTAAAAAATGTTTTTATTTTCATTTCTCTATAAAAAGGTTCAAAAGTTAGTGGAAGAATGACAGGGAACGGTTCCTGTAATTGTATGTCATGTTGCACTTCAGGGAAGTCAGACACTGACAATCAATTTTTCATTCATGTTAAAGGTGCTATTTGCAATGTCACACGCATTTTAGGCTACAACAATAGCTCAGTCCACAGGGAGTTGGGTCGGGAACCGGAGGGTCCCTGGTTCAAGTCCCCGTACGTACCAAAGTATGGGGTGTGGATTGGTAGCTGTAGAGATGCCACTTCACCTCCTGGGCACTGCCAAGTGCAAGGCACCGTACCCCCCCAACCACTCAGGGTGCTGGTCCAGCTGGCAGCTCACTCAATCTGACATGATTAGGTCCTGAGCATGTTTGTATTTCAGGCCTGTGTGTAGTGATTACTAACGAACAGAGTGTAAATTGTAATTTCCCCACTGGGGATTAATAAACAGTATAAATAAAATAATTAAAACAGAACACGCTGTAAAAGAACGCAGTCTCTTTAGACAGGCCAGAGTCTACAAACAGCAACAAAAACAAACTGTGCCCACCTGCACCATGAAGCATACACAAACAGCATTCCAGCCAGTAACTTACAAGAAGGATTTGGGGGTGGGGGGTTAGTGCACTAAAGAACAGAAGGGATGGGATGAGGAGGAGGGAGGGGCAAGCTAATCTTGTTTTATTTGAAAACACTTTTAACGTCAGCAAAAAGTAACGTCAGCCAACGTCGCTTAGAGCACCTTTAAGTTCACATCCATAGAAGTGTACTGCAGTGACTCAACAGTAATTTGCACTCCATTTGGACCTGGTCAATATGACCTGATAATTAACGGTGTCAGCAATTGAAAAGTTGCAATATCACCTAGACTTTAGTGCAACGCTGCTTGTTCCTATCAGCATGACATTTCTTCAGGGTAATGATACATCACTCTGAAGACGTGTATCCTACCGTCCATGCAAGTTAACAGCTGGGCTACAATCCTCCTCTCCATGTCTTTAGAAGCCACTTCTCTCTTCGGAGTGATGGCGTCTATCTCATCTATGAACAGGATACATGGGGAGGAGCTCTGCAAGGGGAAAGAACCAACGACGTTCAGAAAGACATGGTATACAACATAATTTATCACTGTAGAAGTACAAGGAGAAAATCACTTGGTGGGAATCACTAGAGACCCCACAATACGATATTATCATACTACTTATTTACTTATTTCACAATGCAATATTATTGCTATTTTGTAATATATTGCAATTTTCTGCAACTTCAAATTATGTCCCTAAAATAAATCTTTGTCAACATTTATTTTGTCTAAAAAGATAAATGTCTCAGTTTGACCAAAAATAACGCAATTTGATATTGCGCGTGTGCGTTTGGTTAATCGGGATCAAATCATGGAGGTTGCCTCAGAAATTTAGGCTACACTATAGATGGGTTACATCCAGGCCTAAGCGATTTCATGACACAATTCCATACGGAGATATTCTTACACTCAAAACACACATTTCTCTGTCCCGCTTCCACTGATTTCAATGCTATATTCGGTCTCTTTCGCATTACCAACAGTTAAATTGACTCCAGTACCACGGGAATACTGTGACCCGTGGGAGTCCCGAAAAAATGTCACCCTCTAGTGAGAACACAGAGAGGCTGCTGATCTGGTGGCTTGCAGAGATAAAAAAAAAAGAGTCGCAGAACACATCAAAAGCACAGTGCCTGGTGCAGACAACAGGTGTTGCTCTACTGAAACCCTGACATAATAAACACAATCTAAACAAGATACTTAATTCTGTAATGACCTCTATTTTTACTGTTACCAACTTAAATAAATACAAACTCCGGCCTCCTATCTGTCAGACAACTCAACTTCAACACCTTTTTATCAAGTTTTTTTGAAAGCTGTTTAAAGTTTTTTTTTTTTTTTCTGTCTGTGCAACGTTATCCCTTTTGAATGTCTTTGTAAACAACCCATGTAATTCCTTATATTATTTTACTTTTTGCATTTGTACTCTTGATTTGAGTGCAATTATAGTTTTTAGTTTTTTATCCCCCTTGCTTTTCTTTTCAGTATCTTTCTATTTTAATATGATTCTGCATTGGAGAGTGCCCAGATTAAGCCCCTCTGAGTGTTCTTTGCATTTTGCCATCCGTCCTCAATTTATGTGTATTAATCTGTATTATTTGTATATGTGTAGACCATAAAACAACTAAAATAAACACCGCAATGTGCATAAAAATATTGTAAAACACTATATGCTATACACGATATATAAACGATGGGAAATTATTATTGACCCTAATCATTACCGCACAGCACAAACAATTCAATTTTATTTATAGTATCAATTCATAACAAGAGTTATCTCAAGACATTTTACAGATAGACCACACTCCAAACACCCACTGGCTGTGGGGTTAACAGTAATGTGGAAAGGTATTAATGCAAACATTACATGTATTAATTAATAACTAATTCAAATTCCAACACTGATAGCTCTCATGAACAAAACTCACAGCTTTAGGGCCCATTCAGACTAGAAAATGTCATCAGGGTTGTGCAGCGCTGAGAGTGTCGATTCAAGGGCCCATTTATGTCGCATCCATATTATGAAAAAAAATTACCTTTTTCTGGAATTTTCTGGAAACTAGGAAAAAAACTATCTATGCTGTTTTAAATGGGATACAGGTTTCTGAATGTCCTGTCCTTCAGTCTCTGGGTGAGTTGTTCTAAATCTGCAACGCTTTCTTCGTCACTAGCTGAGACGATGTGGCTAACCGTAGCATTCTATCACTAGCATGCTTGCTCATTCTCAATGGCAAAACACTGCTACAACACACACTAGTTCACCATAATCTCCAAAAGAACTATTTCCATGTCTCTGTTCTGCAGGTATTCTCCAAGTGCCCCTCGTCTAGAAAAAAGTTTCCCCAGCTAATCCTGCCTTGTACAGACAAACGTAGGAAAAACAGTTAGCTAGCTGATGTTATCATTACCTAACTACTGAGCATGTTTGACTCCCAACAAAGATAGTATAGAAGTGGGATGACTCACTCTGTAGATAAAACAAGGGATATTTCTAACTCTCTAGCTAAAACAGAGACCTAAACACACAGGGTGAAAACAGCATTCGTTTACACCCTCAAAGTAGGGCTTTAACGATTTGGGATATCAAAACCGAAAGCAACACTCAGATCCACAAACCCGTGTTGTGCTGTGAGAAGGCAGAATTGCGACACACCCCTTCCAACCTCCAGAGTCATCCTTCCCATCCAGACCACAAGATCACATCTGATAGTCCATCCATTGTAGTGTTCATTTTGTCACCTATTTTTAAATTTAGTTTTAGTCTTGTGCCAAATGTCCTTATTAGTTTTAGTCATATTTAGTCAATCACGTGTTTTTTTGTTAGTCAGGTTTTAGTCTCCCTTTTTTCTCATCATCTGGTATAATATCGAGCTTCTTCTTTCATGCAAATACAAACACGTTACATAAGCGCCAGGGCTTCTGGGCTCTACAATACGTTGTTTTGTTGCCAGCAGTTGCATTCATTTCTCAATCAAAAAGGTACTGGTCCCAATTTGGAAGATTTGTCATGTCCTGACAGGATCTGGCACAAACTAAACCCTGCCTCCTCCAGTCTCTTGTTGAGACCTCTAGATTAAAACAGTACTAACCACAGCCAGGTCAAACAGCTCTCTGAGCTTCTGTTCAGACTCCCCGGACACTCCAGACACCAACTCCGGAGCAGACACCTTCAACATGGGCAGTTGCATCTCCTGAAACACAGAATCACATCACAGCACACAAAAAACATGCATCGTTACTGATGTCCCACTTACAATGACCTAGCCCAAAAAGTTACAGTTTTTAGCAGGATAATGGCTTCTGCTGAGGCTCCACACAGCTTTCGCTGTTTTCCCATGGCCTACGCACGTGGCCTGAAGTTTATACTTGTGCGTTGGTGTGCGTGTTAAACTCTTTAAGAGAATAGCAGGGCTGGCACGTGTGGGGAGCGTGCGAGTGAGAGAATGATGGTGATTAGCTGCGGAGCGAGTATGACTCTAGAGTCATAGTGAAAGAAACAAAGTGTCTTCCCTGTGCTTTCTGTCCATGGTGGGAAATCTGTACCTTGATTTCATGTTGTTGAAATGAGTCGGGGGAATGCAAAGCTACCAGGCCACTGCCATATGGACCAATCACAGTTGTTGTGGTCTGCGTCATAGCAATGTGTAATTTTTCGAGAGGTGCACGTCCGGCAATGGCATAGGGTCCGTGTTTCCACGTATCTACGGATGCTGCCACAGGAGCATGAATCACGCTTAATACTGATGCTCCTTGTTCAAGTGTCAAAAAACATTGTTGCCGCAAGTCATCAACGTCTCCTGAAACCTCTTTAATCAGAGAACATTACTCACCCCAGCCACAGCCTGGGCCAACAGGGTCTTTCCACAGCCAGGAGGTCCGTGGAGCAGGAATCCCCTCGGAGGAACCATTCCCAGCTGTTGGTACACCTCTGGGTGACGCATGTGGATCAGCAGCTTACACACCTCCTGCAACAACGTCAAATCATTGCCGGTGAAACCTTTGGTAAGTGCAGCCATCCCCATTTTAAAGTACAAGAAATTACACAGCAGCAAACAAAGTAGCAAGGTTAAAAGGTACTAACCGTTAGCGTGTCTTCATTACCTCCTACATCTTCAAACTTCAGAGTGGGATACTGCAGCTCTGGTGACTTTGACTTTGCTGAAAAATCACTTACACTTATTAAATAGTGGAACGTTGCAGCCATCACAGTGGACTGTGGTAACTTGTCAAACGTGTAATTTTTGCCAAAACAATAGACAATCTATCACTTCAACAACCTAAATAAAACATACATTACACAATAAACAAATATATTAATCAATTCCAAAAATAATTATTAGTTGCAGTACTACAGGCAATGCTTGGCAAGTTTGTTATGAATGACATTGTGTGGTGTTCAACAGTAGGTTTAGAATCTGTACTTTGTTAGGTAGATAGGCAAACTGAACGATATCGTACCTTTCTTATTCAGGCTGCGAGACTCAGCAGTTTCAGTGGAGGTCTTTCTCTTTTTTTTGGACTTTTCGGCAGATTTCTTAGGTTCCAGCATGGACACATCCGTCTGCTGGGCACAGAAATATACATATACATTTGTTGATGCTGTATTTAAAAAAAAAAAAAAAAAAAAAAAAAGGTACACCTTTTTGTGGGAAATGAAAAAATTCCTCCCATACAACTGGACCCCCTCCCATTCATACAAGGAAAAATCATATATACACACCCACATGTGATGCGCTGTACAAGCAGGCCTTTTAAGTAAGTTACTGGACTCCAGACTGGAGGAGGGAGTTTCTACATATTATATATACAAAACTAAATCAGGAACATCTCAACAATAAATCGCAAATTGTAAAGCAACCTTACCTACACAGAAACATGGCATACATTGGTGATTAAAAGGAATCTCACTGCCACTAAGCTTACGTTTAAGCCGGATGAGCTTCACAATCCTTAACGACAAATACAGCAGATCTCCATGTTGCGCAGAGAAATAAGCATCAAATCCACTCAACACAACAACCACATACAACACGCCCTGTATTTTACCTGTTTCACATTTGAGGCAGGGAGATGGATAAGTTTATTTAACAATGCTGAGAGCCTTAAAGCTACAGCTGTAATAATAGAACATGTCTACGTGACATCCACAGAATCTGCTATTTAATTCACCCGGAAACCACAAAGTTCCAACACTGGATACATGTGTCCTGTGCTAAATCTTACTCCCAAGGCCAGTTTATGCAGATAAAATATATATATCTAGCAACCCTTATAGAACTGGCTCAAGTCTGCCTTGCACCAGCTCTTTTTTATGCTGTTATAGTTTTAGACTGCCGGGGGACTTCCTTCCTTTGACACACTGAGCTTCTCTCTCCTCTCCATATGTGTGCATCCATGTCCCAGAAATACTTGTTACTAACCTAGCTCTGGGGAGCTCATTCTCCGGAGTCCTTTTGTTTCCTCTCACCCAGCAGTTTTCCTTGGATAAGGGTAGCACCTAAATCATGGTTGCAGCCTCTGCATAGCCTTGCTACACCCTGTGCCCGCTGCAGTTCCAAGACACACCATGAACTACCACAACTACTACTTCTAGTCATAGTTCCATTATCCTAATTATTGCCACTGTTCATCACACCCCCGGCACTGTCAGACACCGCCTACCAAGAGCCTGGGTCTGTTTGAGGTTTCTTCATTAAAAGGAAGTTTTCCTCACCACCTGAGGTATCTATCTAAATGGGAGTTTTCCTTGCCACTGTCGACCTAAATGGTTGCTCATGGCGGAATTATTTGAATTGTCGGGTCTTTGTAAATTATAGTTTGGTCTAGACCTACTCTATCTGTAAAGTTCATTGAGATAACTCTTGTTATAATTTGATACAATAAATAAAATCAAATTGAATATATATATCTTGCCAAACCATATTAGTTGTTTTTTGTTAGTTGATATTAATATAACTGATTGAATGCCCATATTATATTGTCTTATATCAACCACAAGCCTCTGAATTGAATCAAAATCTTATCATGGTAGACTTTGTGATACCACTAAATATCATATTGCTGTCCAAAGATTCAATATTATGTTGCATAGCGATTTATACCCCTACACTGAATAGAAATATCCTCCGTCAGTGGGAATATGTTAGGATGAATGCTTATGGTGAGAAAATCCAGGTAAAGTTTTCCACTGTAACAATGTGGAACATACATTGGACATTGTATTCATTGGTTCCTCTTCACACAGGTCAATGAGGATGCTGCTCTTCTCAGGGCCTCTGCCTCGATCGATGAACCAGCCTCCTGTGGAGACCAGCGTCCCTGCACTGGGAGGCAGATTGGCTGTACTGGCAGGACTGCTGGCAGCGGGCTGATCTCTCCTGGGTGAGCTGGTGCCAGAGTCAGGGTGGCCCTTCCGGTACAAGGATGTAAGAGAGCTGTTCATGTGGTTGGTGGGCTGTGGAAGGCAAAAAGCAGCAACAAGGAATGATTAGATCTCACTGTCAAAAAGTGCTATGCAGATCTTTTTTCAGTTACTTTGAACTAGTGCTGTCAGTTAAACGCGTTAACAGCATTAACGCAAACCCATTTTAAAAGGCATTCTTTTTTTTCTTAATTGCAAGATTAACATTCTTTTTGGCCTAGCAAATTAGCAAAAGTAGTTTTTTCCCAAGCTGTTCCAACAACTAGTAACGTTAGAAAAGCCCACAACACCACACCGGATTTAGCTAGACAGGAAACAAAACAACAGGCACACCGTTCACACTTGTTTGGGCATGCGAGCCGGCCAAAGAGTAGTAACGTTACGTTTTGAGTGGATGGCGAGCGTGAGACGCTTAAATGGACGCCAATAAGATTCTGAATGGAAAGTTCACTTTTTAAAAGTTGTCAAATGTTCCATGGACAATGTGTTTTGTCGTAAACTGAGCTATTATCGCAGCACGTCCAGTTTAAAATACCACTTGATGGCCAAGCACACAGCTGATGGTGATTCCTCTTCCATGTTGATAAGAACATTAAAATGAGCAAAAATAATGTGACAAAAAGAAATCAAGGGACATTTAGAATAGAGAAAAATTGATGATTAATTGCGAATCAACTATGAAATTACTGCGATTACTGCACTACTTTGAATGTACAGTTTATACTTGTTATGCTGTATTTATTTTTTATTTTATATTAATGTTTGATTGTTTATTTATGCACCTTTCACCAAGGCAAATTCCACATTATTTATATAT
>NC_048423.1:20726936-20768008 GCF_013103735.1 Etheostoma cragini
GCTTCTTAATTATCCAACAGTGTGGGTTGAGATCAGTAATATAAGCAGGGCTGCAACTAACGATTATTTTAATTATCGATTAATCTGTTGATTATTTTCTCAATAAAAATGTTTAAAAAAGGCTGATCAGCGTTTTCCAAAGCCAAGGTGACGTCCTTAAACGTCTTGTTTTTTTCCACAACTCAAAAAATATATAAGTTTATTGTCACAGAGAGTGAAGAAACTAGAAAATATTCACATTTAAAAAGCTGAAATCAGCCAATTTTAACTTTTCTTTCATAAAGTGAAAAAGTCATTTTTCTGAATTGGTCTTAAACAACCTGTAACAGCAGACAAGATCAACAGTAAAAAGAAAGACATTTTTGTATAGTTTTAATTAGTGCCTTTGCCCAGGTCTGATTTTTCCAGCAAAGTCACAGAATGATTTGCGGCAGGTAGAACGGCTCTACAGTAAGCCATTCTGATGGGTAACAGATTTCTTTCTAACACCGGAAAAGCCTGTGTTTACATTCAGCCAGGAAATAGGTAGCAGGAGATTTTCATAAAAACCTAAGTGTGATTTAATGTTATTTCACAAGTTATCTGTTGAAGTTATGGCTGATACTGGGGCAGGACTATGGAAGTAAATCTGTTTCATTGGATTTTGAAATTAAAAAGCCATTGAATTTCTAGCACTGAATATTTATGCACTGAAATTTTGTATCTGAATTTGTTGCCTCAGAATTTTACGCTTTAAATTTTCAACAACTAATTTTCACTTTTATTTTTCTAAGTTCATAAATTCAAAAATTACAATTAAAACCTGAAAAATTCCATATATATATGGCTCGTGACACAGTGACAGTGATAAGGTTGGAGCTAACAAAATATCCAAAGTCGGCTAAGTTACTGTATGAAACACATGAAATGCAACAATTATTTTAAATGAATCATTTTCTGTCTGAGAAAAACAATCATCGCAACTATATGACCTCCCCGTAACACTTACTCAGTAATACGGTGGGCTAAACAGAACCGAAAAGAAAGCAAGTTTGGTAAAAACACCAGCACTTTTATCCAAAGCGGCCACTAGAATCAACACAACTGAAAGTTACATACAGCCACTTTGAATAAATTACTTAATCCAACTTAAAAATAATTGCTAATTAATTAAATAGTTCAATCAATTTATCTTTGCAGATCTAAATATAGGCTTCCCCCAATGGAAACTCTATGACCAACATGCTTCAACTATCATTCCTCAGATTTAACCTTTACATTATTTCTTACAGTGTTCTCCAGAATGGGGTCATCACTGTCAGAGGACTCCTCTGAGCTGCTGCTGCCATCCCTGTGAACACACAGTTTTGCATGGCATTAGTAACACATTTGAAAACAGAGTACATTAGAGAGAAGGGCTTGTTAGAGCCCTGATGGGTAAGACAATCTTACTGGTCGAAACCAGGCAGTAAGCAGAGAGAGTCCCTTACCCGGTGTCATTGTGGTTGTGCTTGGCTCTCTTGGCCAAGTGTTTGCTCTCCAGATCATTCAGCCCAGACTCCTTCATGATTGCTTCGTACACTAGGAGAGAGAGTGGGAAAAGACAAATCAGAACCCCATACAGCTCATATTCCAAAAAAAGACTGATCACTGGAAAGGATTGGATGGGACACGGGCTGCACACGTCAGATTAAAGAATATGTATTTTATTTTGACATAAGGTGTTTTCTCTTGTGATGACATGACAATCCATTATCATGACTTAAGCTAAATCAAAACTTTGTCTATAAAAAAGCTCAATATAAATATAATGAATTATTATTATTAATAGTATTATTATCATCATCATCATCATCATCATCATCATCATCCTTCTCCTGTCCCCCCGTCCATTAGAATGGACTCGTGTGAATTTACAGTTTAAAATAATCACCCTGAAAACACATGGAGGCCAAACTACTATTGCAGTGTAAAATGGCATCAATCTACGTTTGCCTCTTACCTTTCTCTACTTGAATCCTGAAGGCTGTCCTGTTTCTTCTGCCATACTCCATTCTAAAGATAAAATATAAACCAGACAATTTGCTGACATGCACATCAATGTACACGCAGTGTCCAGGTTTGTTTAAACAAATGCAGTCTTAGCTAACAAACTTGCAATAACTCCCACCGTTATAGCGTTGCTTTTCATGCAGTTTTAGTCCTAGCTCTTTTTGAAGTATGTCGGTTTGTAGGGTTTCACCTCATGCATATCAATGAGGGTACGGTAATGTAAGTGAACATCGTGAAAGAAAGAGCACTTCTGTTATAAATTTTAATTAGGGCTGGGCAAGTTAACGCGTTATTATCGCGTTAAGTAATTAATTAATTAACGGCGACAATTTTTTTATTGCGCGTTAACACAGTTTTTATTATTTCTTTATTATTGTAAAAGTGTGTTGCTCACAGGCTTTGTAAGTACTGCAAAGTTAAATTTTCTTATGACCGGAGTACTTCCAGTCTGAAATATTACCTTGACAGTTGGTACCAGCAAATCATTCAACGAAACACACAGCGGCGCGAGGCTTTGACAGACTACGTTAGATGCAGCGTGTGGGTAAGTAGAGATAAACAAAGGAAAGAGACGCTAACAAATGCCATAGCGACGTGGATAGCTACAGACTGGAGGCCCATAAGGGTTGTGGAGGACATCGGTCTTAGAATTGCAACAATGACGGCAGGTATGAGATTCCCTCAACACGCACCATCAGAATCCCAGTTGTATGAAAAGGAGAGGAATGCAAAAGCGGCCACTATATACACTACTTTTGATCATTATTTCATTTTGCGATTAAAATTAAATTTTGTATTGCTGCCCAACTCTAATTTTGATACATACTTTGATAAACACAAAACCTATTGGATGATGTCCTGATTTCAGCAGTTGGTGTAGGACAGATTGAAGCAACGTTATGCACAGTCACCACCTTCGACTGAGTTTGAGTCTGATGCACTTGCCTGTACAGTTTTTGAAGTTCCAGTGCCATGGCTGAAAGGTCCACATATTCACTGGTGCAGGTCGCCAAATACTGAAGAAAGAATTTAACATAAAACAGGTTGAGGATGACACATATCAATAAAAGAAATTCAAACCCAGTCTCCAATCACGTGGCATAAAATTCACGCCAGAACAAGAACAGACCCAGGACAGGACGTTATCACTACTTTATTCTACCTCATGATGTCCTCTGTTGGCAGGACGGTTACCATACTGTCCCATCCTTTAAGATTTAGACCATTTATTCTTGTCTACAGTTTAGTTTGGGATTGAGATAAACGTTGTATACATTAATTTTATTATTGCCATTATAATTTTTATTTTGTGTCAGTGTGTCCTCTAGTGCAAAGTGGGAACAATTCTGGTCAAGTATTTTCCGTGTTTATTGCGCTTAAAACCTATTGATAGGCAGGCAATATAAAGAATTATATCATCAAGGCATGGGGATTTTGGCCTATACTATTTTTATTGATATGTAGGCGATGCAGAGAAGCCAAAACAACTGTGTTTTATGTAGGCTATTTGCAATATTTACCTGTTTTGCCACGGCTTGGGCTTTGACTTTCCCGCTTGCTTGTTGCAGTTTGTAGTTTATAAACCTATGGTAGTCTACTGCATTTAATCACAGCTGGTGCTTTGACGCTGCACTGTACAGTCATTTTTAGAATGTCTAGAATGGAAAATATGAAATTCACTGTAGCCTATTTAATTTAAATACCGCAAAGGAACTTATTTCCACTGGTCATTCTGACTGGAGAAAATAGGAATTTTCTTTCGGTCAAAGACCGGTAATTACCGGACAACGGAAACTGAGGTGTGTGTGTGTGTGTGTGTGTGTGTGTGTGTGTGTGTGTGTGTGTGTGTGTGTGTGTGTGTGTTTGTGTGCAGAGGTGGACTTACCATTAGGCAAAGGTAGGCAATTGCCTTAGGCCCCAAGCTACCAAGGGCCCCCTAAAACGCCTCATAAACTTATGGTTACGATTTCTTGTCTTACTTTTCACCAATTAATTATATCTCTAAATATTGACACGCTAAAGTGCTATACGATTGTTTAATTCATGATGAGAAACTCCCCCCCAGTCCCCACTACATTGGACTATTCCATTATTGTACTGTGCATCAGCGTATGTTTGTAAACAAATGGCTCAGCATGCTGTAAGCTGTAGCTAGGCTAAAGACGATTGCTAACGCTGATGAAGAGTATTGTCAGCCCAGGTTGCTCTAGCGATGCGGGGGCTACACACAAGACGACCTTACAGGATCCTTCGAACGGATATAGTTACGGGACTGCTGCTTTCACTGTCCATGATGACAACTATGGCAATGACAAAGATGGTGACACACATAATACTCAGCAACTAGACCCCGTGAGTAGCAGTCACCCTAATCAAGGTGTTATGATTGAAGATTATCCAGCACTCTTGCCAAAACAGCTGTCAGACAGAGAGCGCTGCTCAGTAGTGCAGAGGGGACCATAACAAGTCAGGGACAGAGTTTTTTCAAGAAATTAAGAGGGGCGCAGATTTACAAGCAATAACTTTTACATGCAAATGAAGAATGGAGAAAAGATAAGCAGGTCAGGTCTGGGCTCTTATACCGTGAAAAAAAGGAGTGAAAAGGGGGAGACCAAGGGTTGTGGAGGGCCCCATACCTGTGTTTGCCTTAGGCCTCAAAATGACTAAATCCGCCCCTGTATGTGTGTCTGTGTGTACAGAGATGATGCACTACAGTAAAGAAGAGACAGCGTACCTGTTTTTACTGAATTGTGAGATTATACAAACTTCTAGGCTTCATTCTTAAAAATAATACCTCTGCACTTATACACATACATATACAGCCCCAAGAGAACGAGGACATGGATTTGTACCTGCTCCACTCTCTGTCTAAGACGACTGTCCAGACAGCCACCACTTCTGTTCTTCATGTCGGTGCTTATGTGAGCCTGCAGCAAGACGGACATTCACAACAAGAGAGAGACTAAAATGAGGAATGTAATCACAGCATTAATCTGCCTAAATACATTACAATAAGTTTACTGTCAGTTAATACTGAAATTAATTTTGCATCCTGAGGAACAAAACAGTTAGGCTACACAAAAAAAAATATGTACACGTACAAAAAAAACATCAAACAAAAACAACAAACAGTTATGACAAGTACATAACGCATAATATCCTCTGGATACAGATGTTAGCAACAGAATATACTGATATGCAACCAAATATAACTGCATAACAGCTTAATGGTGAGATAAATGCCCCCCTCTCAGTCTAACTATTCAGTTGTTTTGGTGTTTGTTAACTAAGATTTCTTTTTAAATTCTTTTTCATGCTGAATGACTTCTTGAAGACACTTGTCAACCCATATGTGGTAACAACAAGATTTAAAGTGGTGCTTTTTCATGATTCTTTATGGGGAAACTAATGTTTGTCTTGATAAAAATGAACTAAGTAATTTACCTCCTTGATAAAATAATGGGCAGGCACCTGCCAAGGGACCCACTGCTAGCAGACAGGAAAAATAAATACCTGCTGCATATACTTCTTGCAGCAGCAACAAAAAGCAATAACACTGAGTTGGCTTAAAGAGACCCCCCAACACATGGTACTTAGGGATCAGTCGTCAGGGGAATCTATACAACGGAAAAATAAATAACTTTCATGCTGAGATTACAAAGTGCTGAATTTATGGATCGATGGACTCCTTGGCTGGATGTGGGCGGGGACGCACAGGGAAGGGGCTTTGGGTACTTTTTACAGCTTGTGTCTTCTATGTAACTATTTGATACGGGGTTGCTGTGGCTGTTAATGTCAATGATATGGATTTTGTATTGCTACTTTTGGTGTGTGTTGTTTCTTTGTTTTGTGTTATGTAAAATAATTAAATTGACGCATTTGTGGGAAAATAGGTTCTACGATGAAAAGGGTTTGTTTTTATCAGTGAAGTGAGGTTGTAGGTAACATACAAATCAGTGTAAGGAGATGGACCGAAGAATAAGAGACAACTGCAGGGCTCGACAGTAACGGTTGCCTGATTGCCCTTGGCAACCATTTCTTATTCTCTGGTTGCCCCCTTTAGCAACTACCTGTTCCATATTTGTTTTTAATTCAAAAACAAATAAATGAATACTAATAAAAGTGGAAAAATCTTATTTCAAAAGAAGTCCATATTTTATTTGGTTGTCTATGTAAAGTTTAAATGCTACGTTTGGGCGCAACACAACAATTCAACTATTGTGCGACCACTTTCCAGAACACAAACATCACTACATGTCACGCTAGTAAACAATAATAATGCGTTACACTTGAGAGCAGGTAGCGTTAGCCTACCATTAGCATCAGTAATAAATGGATTAAATACTGTGGCGCTCATGGCTCCGCCGAACGGCTGCCTAGCTAGGTGAATGACGAGGAGACTGTGGCTGAAATGTAACCGAATGGACCGGGCTTCATTACCCTAGAACACAGGCTAATTACAGGGTTAGAAGAGTGTCCGAAACAACAAAAAGGTTGCTGGCCGTCACTAGCTAGTTAGCTTCGTCTCCTCGAGTCAATACTTTTCCTCTACTTCCCGCTTAACTCCTTCCCTCCTCCCCTTTCTGAACCTGACCAATCAGCTGAACCAGGGCAACATCTTCGCTAATGAACACCCCAAGAATGTTTCCCATATTATTCCTGCACTACGATATGTTTAAAATTCTGACAGCTAAACTGTGTAAAAGTGTGACTGTATTTCACTGTAGTGGATTCCAATACCGGGATGTACAACAGTCTGCCGCTAAAGCTATGAGATATAAGACTCAAACTAAAACAACGAATACGGGACTAGCTAAATGTTGCGTTTGCTTTAAATTGGTTAACGTTGTGGTGCATTTAAAGTTATTGTAAAATACCCTTTCCTCATCCGTTTTGTACTGCAATGTACGGGTGAAAGAAGTAATTGTCAGTACGCAATCCTTTCTGCACATGCGCAAAATGTCCAAGCATGCGTATATAATAATCATGATATACGAGGATTGACAACACTATCTGTTCTACACTGACTGGCGTCAGGCTAACCGTTCTCTTATACATCGGTACACGATCTGTGCTGCTTGCACAGATCGTGTACCGATGTATAAGAGAACTAGTGTGGAGTTCACCGGAAACCAGGAAATAAACAGAAGTATGTTCACTTGCTGAATTAACACTTTTATGCCTTTCTGTCACATCTACAGCAGTCAAATTCGCTGTGTTCACTTGGACGGAATAACTGCACATTGGTAGGCACTTTTAATGACATTTTAAGCCTATGTAGAGACTTACAACTTGTTTAAAACTTGCCCTGTTTAAGCCGCTTGGGTACAAAATCTAGCAGGAGGCTAACTCAATGTAGGCAGAACCGATTGTTTTCATTTTTTTTGCTACTGACAACTCCAAATTTACACACAACAGAGCTACGTGACTGGAATTCTCCTTTAAAGATTGTGGGACCACTGTTGTAATTTGCAGTAATCATGGCAAATAGTTAGCTATGGCATCTGTAACATGAGGAAAACTAATTGTCACGAGTGACTTAACGTTACCACCTTCATAACGTTACAACAAATGTTCTTTTGACCAATAACTGGGTGTCCCCATGGACGTTAGCTAGTGGGTTTCTCGCTGACAGTGGCTGTAACGCACGTCCGCACACACACACACACACACACACACACACACACACACACACACACACACACACACACACACACACACACACACACACACACACACACACACACACACACACACACACACACACACACACACACACACACACACACACAGTAGTTTCAGTTAAACAAAACAGCCTGCTTTAACTTGACATGTGGTTACTTACCTCAACAAAAACACCACCACATCGCCAACTGTTCTGTTAAACTGATGATAACCTGTGTTTACGGTCTGGCAGCTTGACGCATTGGTAAGTACGGCATGGAGACTGAGACGACACTGCTGACCCCGGGAAACGAACATGTGTGCATCCTGTCTTCTTTTTCTTCTTCTACGTTTTCTTTTAGGTTTACCGGCAGTTGGCATTCTTAGCAATGCATTACCGCCATCTTCTGGTGTTAGTTAACTCCTACAGCGACTTTACAGACGGAATCACTTTAAACTTTCTGTTTATGGTTGTGAGGTCTGTTGTGGCAGGTTATTTGGTCCTGAACAGAGAACACACAGAGGCAGAATACCTGAGCAATTGAATGAGTTAATTACAGCTATGTGCAAATGTGGGCTGATTTGACAAGAAAAGGACGCCCAAAGGAAAAAAATCATTATGAAGACTGTCAGTCATCTTTGTTTTCCTGCACTGGCCATCTGCGCCAATCTCCGTTAGTAGACACACTGTAGGCCTACTGTGTGTATATTGGATATTTTGGCCTATTTGTATGTATTAGTTTATCTTTACCTATTTGTATAGGCCTATTTGGCCACAGTGTTGCTATGTTAGAGAGCTAGATAGATAGATAGATAGATATTTATTGATCCCAAAAAAATGGGAAATTACAGTGTTACAGCAGCACACAAAATATACATACATACAATATACATGAAATAATAATAATTATAATAACAAATTATAAGAATAAAATATAAGAATGTAAGAACAAATATTTAAGTATATACAAGATCGGAAAAACAGTTAGTCTTTAGCTAGTACAGATCTTTACTGTTTGTACTGTAGCCTACATTTTTATTTTTACTTCACGCTTGCTTTGGAAATGTAATTTCCAATGGCAATAAAGCCCCTGTGACTTGAATTGAATCAAAGTGAAACATAT
The DNA here is from genome assembly GCF_013103735.1 of Etheostoma cragini. Classification (NCBI taxonomy): domain Eukaryota; kingdom Metazoa; phylum Chordata; class Actinopteri; order Perciformes; family Percidae; genus Etheostoma; species Etheostoma cragini. The sequence continues at coordinate 20,735,756 of NC_048423.1, forward strand.
AGGCCTACAGTAGATGGCAGTGGGCGCCTGTTGTGCTACTAAATTTAATTCGAAGAAGAAGTCGCGGTTCTTCCTGTTTGATACCCGATACAAGCCTAGCGACATACATGGTTACAAGAGCTCTGCCGGTTGTAGACAGTGCTGTCGATAGGTGTGTGCTGCGAGATGTTGGTAGCTGCTGGTCGTGTGACGTTAACGTTAAGATGTATTCGACCCGTATTCGCTAAATGTGCCGTGGCTCCGTCATCATTCGGTGCTATTAGACATAATAGAGGGACAGAGCTACCTGCTGGGAGCGTCAGACGGATACAGAGTGGAGCACGCAGCGGCACGCAGCACGTTACTGCAGGTCAGTGGCGCACGGGATTATATAATATAGGATGTGTTTGGTGAAAAGCCTGCTGGAGCAGCTGCCCCCCGCGGCCCGATACCAGATAAGTGGACGAAGATGGATGGGATGGAAAAGCTTGGGTCCACTACAAAGTGTATTAGAATATTTCTATCTGACATGCAAATGAACAAATTACAATTACTCGCGACACTGTGACTAAACAATATTTTTTTCGGAATGCCTACTTTTACTTTTTGAAGTAGTTTTTCAAATCGTTCATTTAACTTTTACTTTTTGTTTGAAGCACTTTGCTTCTGTTAAATCTCATCCGTTATTGAGTAAAAAAAAAAAACAGTAAATAAAAAGTGTCTCCAACGTTATTTTGCGCCGATGCTTTGGCAAGGTTTCTGTCGAACAAACTCAAATCGAAAGCGAGAAATGGCTTTGTGCTCTAGACTATAGAGAGGAAGAAGCAAGAAACCTTAGGAAACGATACTATTCCTATCCCACCAAAAGCCAAAGAAGTGACATTTAAAATGTTAAGTGATATCTATCAACTGTTGGAAAATGAACTTGCATCTCTTTAATGCATGATTAAGGAAAACACCAAGCTATTTTCTTTGTTGGACTTACATTCCCTACTTGATTAAAAAGACCCCTAGTATCTTTTTTCTTTTCTTTTGATTTGCTATATTGTGTCCCTATCTCAGATTTGTCGACACTTTTCAACAATTGCACAATCCCACTGTGATTGTGACTTAATTGTCTGTATTGACATTGTACAATAATAATAATAAAAAGAAGAGAAGAAAAAAACTATTTGACAATGTTAAAAACATTCGGGCCTCATCCCAGGCTCTGGGCTCAGCCCATCCTTGATAATAGAATATTAGGTCACATCATTTGGAAAAAAACATGATAGTTGCCAAGGCAAAAGTTAATCCTGTAGAGCCTATATCCTATATATATATATATATATATATATATATAAAATTGCTCCCTATCGGTGTTCATCCTTGATCCTAAAACCATAACACAACAAATGTTGAGGATGACTTTTTTTCCTATGGAATGCCGTGTCATTCAATATTAAATATATTACTAAATACATACAGTACATAAATATGCCTATGATATGTGTCCTGAAAAAAGTATAATATACATAAAGAAAAAGCTTATTTAAAACAATTTTATTTAAAGTTAAAAAAGTATAAATATATAAAGTCATTTATAACAATTGATGCTGCCTACACCGTGTCATCCTTCTGCTGGGAATAGCACCCAACAGGCTAAAATAGGGCCGGTTTCAAACATGTTTTTAGCCTCTAAACATGCTCAAAATGTCATTACCAGTGCCTAGCCATGTGCAGTTAATCCTCTCAAGTGAACACAGTAAATCTGACTGCAGTAGATGTGACAGAAAGGCATAAAGGTTGTGTTGTGTGGACTTCACTGGAAAACAGGAAGTAAACAGAGGTATGTGCACTGGCTGAATTACCACAACTTTTATGCCATTCTGTCACATCCACTGCAGTCATATTCGCTGTGTTCACTTGGAAGGAATAACTGCACATGGTTAGGCACTGGTAACAACATATGAACATGTTAAGAGGCTTAAAACACGTTTAAAACTTGCCATGTTTAAGCCTGTTGGGTGCTAACCGCAGCAGTGTAGGCAACACCGATTGTTTTAATTTGTCTCACTACTGACAGCACTACAATTTAAAAAAAGAAAAAGACCTACATTTTGGGGTCTGGCTAGTCCACACAGCATTCTGGGATGGGAGACAAAAAAAAAGGTTAGCTGTTGTTCTAGCGCTTCTGCTAGCCACCAGCGCACTCTGAGCCCGGCCCCGGCGCTGGGGTTTGCACTGGCTGTACTTGAGTTGCTAAGCAGTGAACTGAAAGTCCATATCCGCAGCTGGTATCTGCTCTCTTCACAGAAAAGTTGTTTCAGCGGTGGAGAGATGGAGAGAGAGCACTGATGGCTGTGGCTGGATAGCTGCTTTGGTCGGAGGCTGTGTGAAATATAAGAAGTAGAAATAAACAGAAAAGATGACATCATGTCACAAGTTACCTGAAAAAAATACAACTGGACTTATGAAGTAATAACCAAATGTGTACTTAGGGCTGCTCGATTATGGAACATTTTTAATCAAAATTATTAAATTAATTAACATTGAAATGACAAAACATGATTTCTCATTAGTTTTTGGAAAGATATTACATTAAGTAAATGTAAAAAAAACACTCATTTAACATGCAAAAACTCAAATTTTAGCCCTTAAACCTCAGTCATTGTTTCATTTCCAATATGATTCCCTGGAGCATAGAGCCATGTCAGACCTATCACCATAAGGTTACTTTTACTGTACTGTATCTGTTGTGCATTTTAACATATTTCTGTCCCTCTGACCTCACTTTAGCCTACTGACCTGAGAGAGGGCAGCACTGTGAGTTGTGGGACGTGAAGTCTTGTCTCACTATGTTGTCTTCCTTCCAAGGAAAGCTGGTGCGGAATGGAGTGGACAATAAAGCAGCGGTGGTGAGTCTCCGCCATATGATCCCTAATCAGAGCTTTCTGTTCCCCATGCATTGCTCACAGAACAGTACATACTGAAGATGAGCTGCACTCATGATGCTAACTGCAGTTGCTTGTGTGGTTTTAATTATTTATATTTTACAGTGATTAAAATACTAATCCTCATTAGGGCTGTTGGATTGTGAAAAAAAAATCACAATCAGGATTATTTTGTCAATATTGAAATCATCATGATAATTTAACACATATATTCAGTGACTTTTGGAAAGAAGTTGCATTTATTGAACTTTAAAAAACAGTTAAGCAAATTAACAGTGAAAATACCTTGAACTGTGATAGTTCCTTTCACATTTGAACTTTTATAATTCCTCTTCAGAACACAAGAAAAAGGAATTCAATTTCAATTCAGTTTCAATTTTAATTATAGTATTAGTTCATAACAAGAGTTATCTCGAGACACTCTACAGATAGAGTAGGTCTATCCCACACTCTGTAATTTACAAGGACCCAACAGTTCTAGTGGTGAGGAAACAGTCCCTTTATGGAAGAAACCCCGGACAGACCCAGGGTCTTGGTAGGCGGTGTCTGACGGGCTGGTTGGGGTTGAAATGAATAGTGGCAATAATAGTCACAGTAAAAAATAATGGAACAGTGACTTAAAATAGTAGTTTGTAGTTCATGGCATAGAAGGGCACTGCAGAGCGTTACAGGGCACAGCAGAACGTAGGAGGGTGTAGGAGGACATCGCAGGACCACGGTGACAGCTGCAACCATGATTTTGGATTCTCCCTGATCCAAGAAAACAAGCTTGGGGGAAAAGAACATAAGGACTCTGGGTAATGTTTCCCCAGAGCTAGGTTAGTAACAGGCATTTCTGGGACATGGATGCCCACCAATGGAAAGAGAGAGGAGCTCAGTGTGTCAAAGGAAGTCCCCCAGCTGTCTAAAACTGCGACAGCATAACTAAGAGAGACATGTTAAAGAGAGGAGCCTGGTCGTGCTGTGCTGCCCTGCCTTCCTCTAGTTTTATTATATTATTGACTATATGGTAAATGTATCTGACAACTATGAAGAGAAGCCAAGAAGAGAAGGAGTGCGTCTGCGGCTAAACACCCCCCCGCCGGTCTAGGCGAATGCTGCGACTCATTACTGCCTGTTGCCTGTTAATATCTGTCTCTCTGTCACTGTTTTCAGATCTGCATTGAGGGGAACATTGCCAGTGGGAAGACTACTTGTCTGGAGTATTTCAGCAAAACTAGCAATGTAGAGGTACAACAAATCAAAGTCCTTAAACACCAAAGCTGTGCATGTGCTCCCAACAGAAAGTAGGCCTATCACTCTAATTGTTGGCCATATTGGCCTGAGTCGTAACATGACTGCTGTTTGACACGAGGGGCATGAAAAAGTTGGTCGACTTTGGGTTCAAAGCTTTACAGAAAAATACTAATTTAGCTTTTTACACCTTGTATGCGCCGCTCCTTTCCCTCAACCCTTTGACTTCCATTCCCTCCTTTATAATAAGGGCATTCAAAAAATGTGGGAAAAAATAAGAATTCAAGGAAAAACTGAAAATACCAAGTGTGGTCTCAGTTTCACATTCAGTTAAACAGTAAATTCCAAAATCCAGTATTTCAGCGCAGCAAGTTGTTAGCGATGTTACTGTTGAGTCATGAAAGCAGAACCCTGGAGATTGGAAATGTTCATTAATGATTCTACTTTTTGTTTTTGTTCCAGGTCCTTACAGAACCAGTCTCTAAATGGAGGAATGTCCGTGGGCACAACCCTCTGGTATTATACATGTTAGTGGTCTGACAGACCATAGTTGATCTGTGTTCCGTATGGATCAACACTCAGGGTTTAGAATGCATGTGACCCACTCATCAAATGCAAAGTTTAACCATAATAATAGAATGAAATACATTTTTACTGTTGCTCTTACTTAAGAAGGTTGATAAATCTCAATAGAGGGTTTCTGTGAAAGGATACAGGCAACGCAATATTCGGTTCACATGAACAGCACATCTTAAAATCCGGTGCCTAAATGACCGGTATTTACTGGACGGAATAGGAATTTGCTGCCACTTAAATATCTTTGCTGCTCTCTGATGCTCCGACACAGACGTTGGAGGCAACAGAAGCATTGCTGCATGTCACGCTATTTAACACTAAAGTTACACGTGGCAGCAGCCTACCTTTAGCTAGTGACTGGATTAAACACAGTTAAAATGCTGACAGCTAAACTCTGTAGTGTGACTGTATTTTACTCTAGAAGTTTCCAACACCGGGACGTACAACAGTCTACCTATAAAGCTCCTGTCACAGCGCGGAGCAGGCACACTTAGCCCCTCCTCCCCCTTCTTTTGATTGGATGTTGTACCGTCACGTGACTCAACGGTGGCAGACAAACGAACAAGCAAGCAGCCAGGCTCTGCGGCATCCAGCAGCACACACACACAAGCAGGATAGAGACAATCAGAGACTGTGTGAATATATTTTCAGGCTGAAAATGAAACAACGACAAGCTGTAAAATTAGTAAAAGTCTGTAAGATACAGTGGTAACACAACAGGTGTATTCAAGCATGTGAAAATACTTTCCTGGGTTTTAACTTATTAATAATCCAAAGGGAACATCACAAAAACACTTAAGGTCATAAAATTCATTCAGATTTAGCAATTGATGATGCATCTACCTTAAGTAATGCCATCGTCTTTTAACAGAAATGTACTGGTGGAAGAAGTTATTCTTGTTAGTTATTAAATTTTTAATAACTCATTTAAATCCCCTCCTTTTTGTGTTGATCCAAAAACTGAGCCGATCCGAACCGTAAGTTTTGTGATCCGTTGCACCCCTAGCACACATTATCATTTTGACATCGTGTTGACCTGACATCAGACTTTTAAAATCGGGTCGGACAAAAAAATATTTGGTATAGGAGTGATAATTAATTACTAGCAATAAGTTAGGTAGTGCTATATGTTAAGTTAGAGAATAGGTTTTAATGAATGTGCAGACCTAATGGAGGGGTTTACATTGTTTGTGGCAAGATTCAGAGACAGACAAACTACCTACATAGTTAGATACCATTAGAGGGATAAGAGAACATTTGTTTTTGACCCTTTTGTGAAGTGACCCTTAGTTGATCTTAGTTGATTTGGATATACATGTGAATTTAAGCCTAATGCTGGCACTATGTTCACAAAAGTCACAAAAAAACTATTCAAAACCTTGCTCTGGACACCACGATTATCCAGTTTAAACCTTGTGGCAATAAATGGAAGAATGGATGGAAAGAATGGATTTTCTGTAGCTTTGCCATCCTGGTTGTGTCAGCTGTTTGCTTTTGTACCTGAAGGCTCTGATGTACCAGGATCCTGAGCGCTGGGGCATCACTTTGCAGACATATGTTCAACTCACCATGCTAGACAGGCACATGTCAGCAATAGTAAGTGTACTGTTTGTTAGAAACGCAACCATCTTATCGTATACTAGTTAAAGAGTAACTTAGTTTTTTTCTATTTCCTATGATTTTGTGTTTAAGCGACTGATGGGAACAACAATCTTTAAAATTGGTCCAGTATTAAGGAAAATCACTGCAATTACATAGTTATACAACGTTAATGGGCAATTAAACCTTCAATTTACTTTCAATAAAAGTGCTGATTTTGCAATAACATGCTCACATTATTATTATTAAGTGTCTGACAACATCGTGGAAATTCTAATGAGATAGACCTTTTTGTTAATTAGTAAGATCCTTTATGTTTTAACATGAAACTCACCCTAAATCGCTAGTTCCAAACCCACCAGATTCCATTTAAACAAACAGTAATTTTATCATTGTAAAAACACTTCATTCAAAGTTGACGGAAACAAAATAAAACTATCCAAAGCCAATTTAGTTTGTCTTTCTGCTGTATCAACAATCACCACTCTGGTTTGGTTGAAATAAACCCTTAATTTACCCATTGACATGTGAAAATATGCTGGCTCTATACAGGCTAAAATTAGCCGTTTCTTTAAATAGAGTCTGGTGGGTTAAACGGCAGGGTTTTCTGAGTTTTTGCTGGTTAAACAAATAGATCTTTCTCTTTAGGAATCCTTTCCATAATGTTGTCAGACACATAACAACCTAAGCCTGTCAGTTGCAAAAAGAGTACTTTTAGTGGAAGAAATAAACAAGGAACATTTGCTCTTTTGGATTACATTGCATCCCGGTTCGCACCTGCCGGTTACAGCAATCTTGCGCAATACTGGACCAATTTCAGAGATTTTTGTTCACATCAGTCACTTAGACACCAATGCACGGTCCACTTTGAAAGAGGAAAACAAAAACTAAATTACCCTTTCAAATACACTGTCAACCTGCAGTACTGGCAAACACATTGGTAGCCATTGGCTGGGGATGCAAACATATGATCTCATCATGCAATCAGCTGTATGTACTTAATGTTTCTTGTTGTTTCCAGTCATCCCCTGTCAGGATGATTGAGAGGTCCATCTTCAGTGCCAAGTACATCTTTGTGGAGAATCTCTTCAAAAGGTATCTGTGGTTTAATAAATGTCCACGCCTGGATAAGACCAGGAAAGTAGATCAATAGATCTATAGCACACTATTTCAGCTAAACTCATGCTGGTTTGATGGTTCCTGTTACAGAACAGAACAGAAGGTTTTAGTCTACATGTAATACCTCTTGGAGCTGGGCTTTTTTCTGTCAGGAGAAGACTATTTTTGCTAGGAAACAAACAGTGGTGGTGGGTCAACATGCATAAACCCTTTTACCATGGTTTACTAATTTTATAATAGAATACATAAAATGGTGTTGTACCTCAGTAGAGACACTGTTTATAAAATAGGCTGAATATTTATTTTCTTGGCTTATACATTGACTATAATATTGGGAAAATGAAGGTACAAGCAATGCCCAAAATTACCTGATATAGACAGAAATAATAAAGATATCATAAACATTATATGTAAACATATTTAATGGTTGGCAAACCTTTGATGGTCATATTGCCTACACTTTTGTTTCTGTTCTGTTTTTTAGTGGGAAAATGCCAGAAGTGGACTATGCTGTTCTCAGCGAGTGGTTTGATTGGCTCACAACTAACATTTCCATTCCTGTTGATCTGATTGGTGAGTATACACAAAGCAGAGACACAAACACATTTAATGTATTTTATTGGGGATGTCTCAGAGGTAGAGTGGGCTGGACCTCAATCACAATATTAGTGTAAATCTATAATCTATAATACACATATAAATACATTATGCATGGACAACTTTTTTGATATTCACCACACTTACAAATGTGGCCATGCCTACTTAGGAGACAGGAAGTGTGTACCATGTCATACTATTGGTGCAGTTTGTAAAATGCTATTTTTAGTTATAGAGAAGCTTTAGTCCTGTGCAATTCACATTGACCGACACCCAACATACCTCTTAACCACATTCTGTGACTTTCCCCCGTTTCCAGTGTACCTGCAGACGTCTCCTCAGACCTGCCATGAGAGGTTGAAGCAGAGATGCAGAGAGGAGGAGAAAGTCATTCCATTGGTGAGGACGTAGATCCAAACGTATGGTTTAACTTCACAGAACCCATACAACGGTCAAAAAAATGTAGAAGTGGCTAGAGAGAGTGAAAATTAACATTTTGTGAATTGGTCCCTATTGTTCCATCAGGAGTATCTGGAGTCCATCCACCAGCTGTATGAGGACTGGCTCATCAAGCAGAGCTCCTCCCCTCTTCCTGCTCCTGTTCTGGTGAGTAAAACTTTCTTTTATTAGCTACTTTGACAGTGAGTTTTTGAACATACACATTTTCGTCCGGTGCTTAGCATCGCTCAAGACGATTGTGATTGGTTGAAAGAAATGCAGATAAACCAGAGTATGTTTTTCTTCCATCCCAGAATGCTGTGTGGACTAGCCAGACCCTGGTCTGGCAATGCGAGACTACTCGTTTTGTAACTGATGTTATTGCATATCCTGGTGTCATAGGGACCTTCAAATCTGGATTTTGGAATCTGGATCTGGACTTTGTCTCCTGCAGCAACTGCTGGCCTGTAACTCTGTGTTATGTCTGAATGCATGTGTATGCAGGTGATTCCAGCTGACCATGACCTCCAGAAGATGCTGCACCAGTACGAAGAAAACCGTGACAAGATCCTAGCAGCTAGCAATCTTTGATTCATTCTACAATGTGTGCAGTTTTTTAGGTTCAGTTGCTATTTATTTTGCACTGATTTATAATTATTGAGGCATTCATGTGTTAATGACTTTAATATTGTAACTGCTAAAGGTGAAGCTAATTTTTATTATGTTGCATACTACTGGAAAGATTCAACTATAATAATAAAACATTATATATTAGTTGATTTATATTTTGTATTGGTATTGTAAGTGTGTATGTCTGGCTGTCTCAAAGAGTGTTTATTCAATTTACTTCACACTTTGACGGGGTTTTGCTGGGGACGCAAGGTAGTGTAGTCTCTATTGGGGAGCAATTTAGCCAGATGGTGGCCCTATAACAATTAACTTTACAATTTGGGGCGGAAGCTTTACCAAGGTAAGCTTTTAAAATAGCTTTACCGGGAGATTGGTAATATTGATCTCTGAGAGAAAATGAGTGAAAGTATTTCTTTCCGTTACATTTGGTTTTAATTAACCTGTAATTGTGTGTTTGTCAGTCAAAATGGACAGAAATATTAATTATAATTATTATCTATAATTGAATTTAAACGATTAGTCGCTGCTGCCCTAGAGTGGAGAGATAGTCCCCATATGACAGAGAATGTGTGGTTAATTGTAAACTTGGTTCTTGAAGTCTAGAGATATCCCTCTGGCTCTAGGCTGCTTGGAGATGGGTTCTGATGAAACTATCCGTGATTCCACTCCAGCACAGGTCCATTATAGGCTTAGAGAGATAGTCACTCAGAGAACCAGGGTTAACTTTTTGCAGTTTCACTGTTTTAGTGTTCTCCACAGCTGTCTAAAATATTAAAGGGTTTCTCTGATGTAGAGCGTAAATGTTCAATAATGTAAACATGCTGTTTAGATTTATAGCGTGCGTGTTCGTTTTTGTATGATGATCAGAATAGATCAAGACACATGTGGCAATGAATGTAGCCTATGCTGTACCAAGAACTTCCCCTAAAGTCTATTCACTTTAGGCTTGACTTGTGATTGTAAAAAATGATTAGTTTTGTCCTTTATGAAGAAAAGTGGCTGGGGTCAGTTCCAATTCTTCTTATCTTAGCTCACATCAACTGTATTTGTCACATAAAATCATACAAGGAACAATACCAGTAAAATAGAATCCCATCAGCTCGTTCAACTTTTGCATGAACCGTCAGAAAGCAGAATGTGGCCCTCAGAAAGAAGCAAAGTTACGCAGTTGATTAGCCCCGGCCCTCCAGGATGCAGAAGTCTCCGGGAAAGCACCCTACGGTGGCCAACAGGGGCAAAACGCCCTGCAATTTAAGAAGACGCATCCAAATAGATAAAACAAAAGCAAATAAAAAAAAAAAAAAAGGCAACTTCAGTGATTTGACAAAACATGCGTAGCATTTAGAAAATACACACAACCAAATACATAAAAGTGCTGCAAAATGGAAACAATGCAAAAACAAAATCACACAAAACCCGAAAAAAGAAACTGCAAAAAGAAAGACAGACCAAAAAAAATAGTGGTACATTTTTTCTAAGTGGAGCAGCTTGATTTTCGCCCTTTTGGGGAAAGAGTGCTCTGCCTTTTTATTAGAGTCTGGTATGTCTGCAGCCTGGAGACCTTCTGTCTCATGGCTCCTGTCCATAGACTGTATGTTAAATTAACATGATATATTAATAACATACCGTCTATGCTCCCTCTATGCATGTGTTGTCAAATTACTGAAGTTGTTTTCTTCATTTCCTTGTGTTTTGTCTATTTGCATGTGTTTCTTAAGTTGCTGGGCATTTGCCCCTGTCGGCCACTGTAGCACAACACAGCTAGCTAGAAACCTCTTTAACTGTCTATGCTAGAAACCGACGGAGGCCACCCTGCTGACCATCTGACAGATGCACATTTATGGCTATAAGGATGCCCAGCAGAGAAGTCACAGTGGTTTTGAATGCTGTAGCCTTCTAATATAAAATCCTTCCTTTGTTTGGGGAAGGCAGATGTACCTTGCCCGGAGAACATAACGTAACCACTATCTCCAGACAGCACACTACTCTGTGTAATAAGCATTCACCAAAACACAATTGGTCTTTTATGGAAACATTTTACATTCTTTTTATATTTACCTGCAAATAGTAAGAACATTATTCTACACATCTTAACAATAACCCAGAAAAAAATACAAAATACCTGGTGTGAATTAGGTTATTACACAACTTGACAGCCATACACACCCATGCTAAAGTTGATTAAAAAGAGGAATCAAAAAAAAAATTAGATTTTTATTGTGGAATTGATCTTAATGCCTTAATTCAAAACATTTAGGAAAATCCAACCTTTTAAGGACACCAGTTTTCTTTGTGAATGAATAATGTATTGTAAATAAATAAATAGTCTTACTTAAAATACCCCCCTGTATTTTAATAAAGAATATTTATATACACTATTCATTCACAAAGAAAATACAATATAGACACCCCTATGTTAAATTCCCATTCCCAGGCACATTTTTATTTTTAAAGTCCAGTTATTTCATGGATCCAGGATACTATGCATCCGGATAAAGTTCCCTTGACCTTTGGAATCAAACTAACCCCATATCATCACATACCCTTCACCCTACCTAGAGGCATGGTGTTATTTCAGTTATAGCTTAATAGCTGGTTTCATTTGCATTGAGACATGATTTTATGGAAAGTTCGCCATGCCTATCTCTATGTACGGTGAAGGATATGGGATGATGTGGGGCTATTTTAATTCCAAAGGCCAAGGATGCATAGTATCCTGGATCCTAGAAATAATCAGCCTTTAATAATAAAAATGTGCCTGCTTCTATGGGAATTTGACATAGGGGTGTGTATACTTCTGCCCCCTGTATTTTAAGGAAGAAAATGTACTTATTTGCAATTCATTATTCATTCACAAAGAAAACTGGTTTCCTTAAAAGGTTGTTTTTTCCTAATTTTTTTAATTAAAGCATTAATTTCCAAAAGATGTATTGCTTTTTTATTAATCAACTTTAGCATGGGTGTGTAGCCACTGTATGTATATGGGAGTGTCTTGTTATCCAACATTTGTTATATGCAGCTGAAGCAGCTTAAGACATTCCTGAGAGTAGGTAGAACAGATTCCAAACTGACAGGCTAATTCACAAAAGGATTGCACAGCTTTTGCAGCAGCCAAACCTGTACAAATAGCCAGTGGTGGAAGAAGTATTCCGATCCTTTACTTGATTAAAAGTACAAATTCCACACTGTAAGGATACTCTGTTACACGTAAAAGTCCAGCATTGATAATTTTATTTAGTAAAAGTATGTAAGTAGCATCAAGAAATTAAAGTATTGAAAGTAAAAATACTCAATTCAAAACAATCAAAAACTGACGATTAAAAAACGTCTAATGATTTCAGCTGGACTTGTGTGGCCTTGCCTATACAGTATATTGCTGAAAAATGTCATTTATAATAAAACAGTACCTCATATTTGTATTCAGTAGGTGCTTGTACTCCGAAGGTACAAGCGTAAATGTACTAAATGTACTTAGTTAAAGTCTGCCACTGCAAATAGCCAGGACAAAACAAAACGGTGTAATTCTCAAAGTATTTGCTAGGCAAATAATGTCTTGTTGCTCCTGTTCTTTTTGCATTTAAATTTTGTAATAAGCATTGTACAACTGGTGCAAAATTGGACTCATTGCAACAGTCTAATGCACAAAGATCAGCACTAACTGCCACATTGCCACATGCAATTACAATGACATTATTAGCATCTTCAGAGAGTGAGAGATACAGGGGAGACCAGGCTTAGTTGTCACACTGCTAATTACAGCTAAATTAGAGGGCACTATGACAATGTATTTGATGTTATTCAGTTGTTCTGCCATCCTGGTCATTTTGCACTGGTCATTTTGTGGAAAAGACACAAAACATTAAGGTGACGAAAATAAATTGTAATTTTTACATGTCAGAGTAACATTTTCATGTTGTTGTTTTTGTATTGAAAGATTGTCGGTTATTAGTAATTACAAACTTAAAAACATATTAAAAAGTTGAAGTTAATAATAATAGCTGTGATTTGAGTCAACTTCTTAAGTGTTTGTCAAGTGGCCAGTTGGGGTCGGTTGTCTCACTGCTCTGGGAGTTGGTTGTCACATTCAGTATGTGGAGATTAATGTAATTCAATCTTACTGCTTTATTTAACTTATATTCATGATAAATTGTTATTATACAATGGCTTTAAGAAAGCCTAGATTTTTGTTCAATACCGTAAAGTCATTTATTTTGCTTCTCATTACAGAGAATAATTGGAACAAAGAATCACCTGTTTAAAATGCATGGTTTAAACACAAAGAGCATTGATGAATACTAATATAGACCGGGTATCCATTTCAAAACTATTTTGGTATTTCTATATTAAAAACCTTTTTTTTTATTAAAACCCCATTTATAACAGTAGGGACAACCAACCCCATACCTTGTGACAGGGTTGGTTGTCACAATGTGTCAGAGCATCCTTGATGGTAAATTACTTCTTGTTACAATAGGTTGTGAAAATGTAAGGGATTTCACTTTCAAAGCTTTCATTTAATGTAGAAATGACTATTGCAAGATGTTTTAATGAGACGCAATTTACACAAGAGTAAAAAGTGTGACAACCAACCCTGGTCTCTCCTACAAACTGAAGTGCATTTATAAGGGATGTCCACTCTGTGTGTTTGAAAACAACAACAGCACTGACAGACTAGGATGTTAAATCTCTCTGTCACGTTTAAATTTCTTTCCTGAGGTTTTGAGCTTCATTTTTTTTCTTCTCTCTGCCACTGTTCTGCCTATGGTGTCCTTAGTGCAAAGATAACAGTTAAACTTTGCAACAGGGATAATTGCAATCAGAGCATTAGGGGGAAACTGGACACACAGTAGCTGCAAAACTTTATGGCCATCTTTGCTATATTAGCATGGAGTCTTTTCTAAATCGGACCTTGAGCCGTTAGGGTCACAAGTGATGACCAGTTTTTATGGTGCTATCAGTGGCTACAATCTACTCTTTGTGAATTAACCTGTGAATGTTCATAAAATTGGCATTGCGCAATCACATTTTGTTCTGCCCTTTAAAATTTGTACTTTAGTACTGTTAAATTTGGTTTCAGGCTTGCTAAGGTTTATTTATTTATAGCTTTATTTATGAATGATTTCCATACATGTATCCTTGAGAGCATGTTATTTTCTGTTATTCTCGACTATGACATTGCTCTGTGACAGCTGCTCCTCCTCTCCTCTGCCTGTTTCTGCTCTAATAGTATCTTCTCCTTCCCGCTGCCCTGGGCTGCCTCCTCCTTTACAACCCTGGCAATCTGCTTTGCTGAAAGTCAGCTGTGAGTGGTGACACACAGTGGACTGCTTCTCAGAATGAGCATGGCTCTGTGCTGGGCCTGTCTTCATCACTGGCTTCCTCAGGTTCTGCTCTTCTGCCTCTCCCTCTGTGCTTGCCTTTCTCTCTGTTTTCCTCCTCTCTCTACTTGTGTTTTGCACTTCTCTCTTGTTTTCTTCTTTGCTATTCACTTCCTCTTTGGTCTCCTGCACATGGGGCTGGCCCATCCTCTCTGCCAGCTTTCTCAGATCCTGCTCCTCGTCCATGGAGCTCAGTGAGGGAAGCGTTGAGGTGTCTGGTCTCTTATTCTCTAGGTCTGTGAAAATCAGAGTTTCACATTTATTCTGCAGGTGAGTTTTCATTTGCTAAGGCAAAGAACAGAAGAAAAGGAAAAGATGTCCTTCATTTGAAGTGCATAAAGTTGTCTTCTAGAAAGTTAGAAAGAGAGTAAGTTATGTAGCAACATAATGACAATTGGGGGGAAATGTAATAATAGATGGACATGTTGCCATAAAGTGTACAGTGTACTGAGTTTCTCTGGTTTTCTCTCTTTTATCCATTAACTCTTACATTATTATAAAATGACATATACTGTGATAAAGGGTTTTTTCCCACCAATAGAATGGCCTCCTTATTTAGAAGTATATGAGAAAATTACCCTACTACTCATTTGATTTTACCTCAGTCAACATTTTCATAATGAGTTTATGGTCTCAATCGCTACTTTCCAGTCTTCTTCAATTTAGCATATTGTTCATTTAGTAAATTATGGTCCTATTTATTTCAAAACAGACAATAAAGCAGGAGATGCTTTAGAGCATATCTTCACACTGACCACCAAAAAGGACAGTTTAGCAATGCTAACTATGGCAGTGTGCATATTAAAATAGGTTGTTCAGCCAACCAATCTAGCAAGCTAGCTACGGCTGTCGTTAGCTGGTAACTTTTGGGAACGTGAAGATTTTGATAACTGGTACATGCAGATGAATGGCAACTGTACCCGAAGGTCTGTGTTCTCCACTGGATGACTTGCTTCAGTTGAAAAAAGGCAACTTGTGCAACTTTCCCTCTTTAGCGTTTAGCTTGTCACAACGCAACCACAAACAACACTGGCTTGGCCATATCATCCTACCCAGCAACTGTCACATCCAGTTGCTAAAAACCAAGATGGCAACGCGTGTATCGCCAAACTCAAGGCTGTCAGTCAAACTCTGTCACTGCCCAATGTGAGGAGAGTGCAGATGCTCAGGTTTAAACGGTTTACGGCAACACGTGTCATATTGA
Source organism: Etheostoma cragini (assembly GCF_013103735.1). Taxonomy (NCBI): domain Eukaryota; kingdom Metazoa; phylum Chordata; class Actinopteri; order Perciformes; family Percidae; genus Etheostoma; species Etheostoma cragini. The sequence continues at coordinate 20,751,442 of NC_048423.1, forward strand.
AATTTGTGAAACCCATAAAATACTAAATGTTTCTCGTTACAAACAACAACAGAAGATGGAAATCATTTCAAAAACTTTTATCTATCTGTGATGGTTTGATTGCTAACGTTAGCTCAAAAGAACTGATAGCCTTTGATGTGTTTGATGCAAACTTGTAGCCAGCAGTGAAGCAACTTGGTTGAGTAGGTCCATTTTTACTGTATTGACATTACAGAAAACTCGCCTTAGCATCTTGTCGCAGAGTGACGCATGCGCAACTCAAATCTGCCCTCGACTCACATTAGGGAGTAACAGCCTAAAAAATGGCAGTTCAGTCTGCAGTGTGTGTGTGTGTGTGTGTTACCTGCTACAGTTTGCTGCTGTGTCCAGGCAGAAGGTTTGTCTGTGGGCTGAGGCTCTCCAAGTTTCAGACTCTGCTCTGCTTTGGATCCGGCTCTTGGTGGGATGTGCAGGGACATTTCTTGAGGACCACTGAGCTCACAAGCAACTCTGCTTCCATCAGTTTTACTGAGGCTGCTGCTGCTAATGGTGTCTCCTGGGCTGGTGGTCCCACCACTGTTCCTGTCAATACAACCACTGCCTTTGCCATCGTCACCAAACACTTCATCGGCTTTGCTGCCATCATTTTTGCTGCAGATAGTTTTAGCAGCAGCAACTTTGGTGTCTTTAATGCAATCTCTTTCGGCGAGGTCAGTAGCTTTACTATCATCACTGTAATTAGTATGGGCATCTTTACTGCTGCTCTTGCTGCTGTTTGCTCGTTGAGGTTCGTCCATTTGCACAGGGCGGCCCCTGAAGACCAGGTCAGGGTAGGTCATCTGCATCTCCATTATGGACTGGTCTACGCTGATGAAATGGCAGTGTCGAGGCTTGGGCTGTGGTTTCACTGCAAGTCTGGTGTCCAAATCCGGACGTACCTGGAGATATAAACAGAGCCGAGTTCAGTAGAGTGCAGCCGGTTTGTTAAAGTTGGGTACTTAGTTTGTCATGTCATCCTGTCTTTTGCAGTATATAATTGATATCTAAAGCATACACCTGAATCCTAATGGATTTTCAAAGGTAAAGCAGTGTAGTGTTTCTCATTTTATGCTGCTTTGTTGATATTATGAGTAGCTGAATAGTAGCTGAATGTAGATGAATAGTTGCTCCATTACAGTTATCATAGTTTTTATGGCTGATGTTGAAACATCAGCTTTTCTTTCTTTCTCGACACAGTCAACCTGTCTTACCTCTTTTCTATCTTCCTTCTTCTTCTCCTCCTTCTCCTCCTCTTCCTTCTGGCCTATCGTTGTCTTCTTGTCTGTGGTTTCCTCTATTTTTGTAGGCCCCACTCTCCTCTGGAGGACCTCCAGCCACTCCTGCAGAGTAAGATCACAACTGTCACGTCAAAGCCATGACGTGAAAGTTGTGTGTGACCTTTGACCCTGTCATATGGCTACCATTCATTTGAATATACAGTATGAACAGTGTTGGGTGGAGAGCATAGTCAGTATCACTATCATTCTGTTACTTTGGAATTCCATGGTACTAAGCCACACTCATACTATGTACTCAATCATTGTTCAAAGCACATGTATTCCTTTTCTGAGAGTCATAGCTTTACATGGATTTAGCTCACTGCAGCCAGAAAATATGTCTTCCTTTGATTCTGTCTTTAAAACTCACTGTGTATAGGTCCTGTCAAAGAATATGCCCAACATGACACACTTAAATTTTGATTGGCTAAAGAATATGACAAAATCAACAATATTGTCCCTTTTTGCTTAAACAGCAGAGACATTTACTCGGAATTCTGAAGGCCTCAGAGTAGAATTTTCACCCGGAAACAGCACAGAGGGGAAATATATAAAATATACTCATAAATACTAATATATAAAATACAATTTTCAGATTCTGACAATCTCTTGGCCAGCAGAGATGGCCTTCAGACGTGGAAAACCGGAAACCCTAACTGCACCTGTTTAAATCAGGATTGTTAAATTTTCCAAATCATTTTCCATACCAAAACGTAGGCCATCAGAATCATTTGAAAGGTTCTATTATCTCATAGGAATAGATCACCCCTTTATTGGAGAAGGAAACACTGGAGGACTTTTATCTCTGTGGCATATTAAAATCCTTAGAAGATGTGGTACAGCAATGTGGAATCCCTAGGTCCCTAGGTTATTTTGATAGTTGCTAGATGTTAGTCATCTATAATTGGTGAGTTTTGGATCCAGTTCTTCAGCCCCAAGGGCACCAGAATCTTTAGAAAAGGTGTTTTTAAAATATGGAAAAGGTCACAAAGCATCTGGGTCTTATTCAATGCTTATGCAGAACTTGGGGAGGGAGTGTGGACAGCACTCGAAAATGATCGGAGTATTACACTGAACGATGAGGAGGGGGACAGAATCTGTAGGAATATTAAAACTGTGTCATGCGATGTGACGGTGAGGCTTGCATCGCTTCTAATGGACTCCCTCCAGATTGTTTACAATTGGTCTTAAAACACACCAAATTGTAGGAAATGTAAGACAAAGGAACAATTACTTCATGTCCCATTGTCCTATGATAAGGCCCAGGAATTCTGGACCATGATACATGACAACCTATGCCAGATTGTAGGGACCCAGGGTCCATTCAGCCCAAGATTATTTACTCTAGGAGATGGGTCAATACTAAGGCCATGAGAAGCTTGGTCCAGTCTAGTCTCAATCCAAGAGTGGGCTTATAAAATGGCTTTGTTTTCTGACTTCCTGCTCTTTGTCCTCCTTCCCGCCTGTGTAATTACCTGTAACGCCCCTATGTGTAGCACCCGCCTCTCATTGTCCCCCTGTCTTGTGTATTTCAGTTTGGTCTCACCCTTACTCTTGTGCGAGATCGTCTGTTTTCCTTGTTTGGATCCTTCAAGCGTTTTTCCCTGTTTCCAGTGTTCCTGATTTCCTGAGTTCCTGTGTTCTTGAATGCTTGTTGTTACTTGGACACTGTTACCTGAAAGTTTTATTAACGCTCTGATAAAACCATTCATCTCATATGCAACCTCTTCCCATTAATGCATGTTACTAACTAAACTTCTTCCCTTTCCCAAAGTCTTGTGCGCTCTCGTCCCCTAAGTTTTGTGCTCTCTCGCCCCTCTACTCTCTCCTCCAATTGCTTCCTGCAGGTGATTCTGGCTCTGGAGCTGTGGAGTCTGGATCTGTAGTTAAAGTCACCTGCTACCTCCATGTTCCTGCTCGACACCTTCTGCTGCAATTCTCCATGTCTCTCTCCCTCTCTCTCTCTCTCTCTCTCTGTCTAGGTGTGTCTCTTTCTCTAACCCCCAACCTGTGTAGGGCAGATGACTGCCCACCAGCTCAAGGTTTCTGCCTCTTAAAGGAAGTTTTTCCTTGCCTCTGTTGCCTAGTGCTTGCTCTTGGTTGGAACTGTTGGGTTTCTGTAAATAACATCACAGAGTACGGTCTAGACCTGCTCTTTTATGAAAAGCGCAATGAGATAACTGTTGTTGTGATTTGGCGCTATATAAATAAAATTGAAATGAATAAATTGAATCTTCTACATACCTGAGTTTTGCATTTGTGGGTCCATTTCCTGGTGTGCGTGATAATGGCTAGGGTGGCGGCATTTAAAAAAATGTCAAAGAAACAGTTTGCCGGATTGGAAGTATATACAAGAAGTACCTTAACGTTCTTGAGGGCTCCTAAGAAGTTTTGTGCTGGGGTGAGACTTGTATGATGGACTTATTGTTTTGTCATTTAGACATGTGTTTATTTGGTTTATTGTTTGTTTTGTTACTATTTTGTTAAATGGTCATTGTATGTATATGTAATACAAATGTATTTGTCCATGTTTCCAGTTGTAGGCTGTTTTGTATATTGTTGAAATATAAGAAAATGTTAATCACAAAAAAATCACATTGAAATTCCAACAGGGACTTTCAGAAACCAATATTCTACATACTTCATAATATAGCAAATAAGAAATATGGTTAGATGGTTTCTGATCTTACCTGTGGTCCCACCTGATCCTTCTCCAGGAGCTCCAGGAGATGGTAACATTCCACCCTGGCTAACAGCATCTCAAAGCCCAGCAGCATGGCTCTGTCTGGGTTAGCATCCTCACTGAGTCTGTATTCACTGAAATACATCAAAACGTTAGAGGATAACTGAAGAGAACAAGACTATAAGTGATGAGAAGAGCCCCCCCCACACACACACACACACACACACACACACACAAGCACACATGTTCTACCAACTAACTATTGACATTTTAAAACTCAACACAGCTCAGTTAAGTTTTCAAATTTGAGATTTTGTGTTATCATTGGGTGCTTGAAAAAATTAAGAAGTGTATCTATGTATACTATAAAATATTATTGAAAACATTCACATGATATGAAGTCCTGGGTTTGCACATATTTTAAAATTAAGAGATTTTCATTTTTTACTAACAAATTCAAGAGGGAACATATTAACATTTGAGACTTACAGTATTATCTCTTAGCTGCCATTTCTTGACATGCTTAGCCATAGAAATTTTAGGTCTATCTCAGATAACACTTTCTTAAAAGTGTGTCACTATTTAAAAGTATGTGTGTGTGTTGTATGTTTCTCCTGGCTTTAATACACTAAAGCAGCTGTAAGAACAGCCCTGATCACTTGTTGTCTAAAGCATTTATTAGGCCTGCATGATTCAGGGAAATATATGAATCACGATTTTTTAACTTGATATCTATATAACTTGAATTGATATCACGATTGTCTGCCGCGATTTGTTTCTCACGAAGTGCAATGTTTATTGCACACATGAACCATGACAAAACAAAAACAAATTGGCAGAACCAAACTGATTTTTTTGACCTATAGCACATTGCGCCTCCCCACAAGCCTGTAAACATGGCTTCAATGAAGAGAAGGGAGAGCATTGCAGCACTTTAAAACATTTTCATAGTCTTCATTTCATAGTCTGTTTAGATAGATAGATAGATAGATAGATAGATAGATAGATAGATACAGTAGATAGATACTTTATTTATCCAGAAGGAACGTAGTAGAAGAAAGTAGTAGCGTTTGTGATGCAGTCGGCTCGTACAATGAAATGAGAATCAAAGTCATAAGTGAAAAATGTAAACATAAAAAAACATCAGGGTGAATCGAGATCACGTTTCATAACGATTAATCATGCAGGCCTAGCATTTCTTGTTACTCATTCTGGATCTCCTCGTTCCCTACCTTTGTGGAGAGTCCGCATGGGGCAGGTACCCAATAGTGGCCAGGACCGACTGAATGGTAGAACTGCTCAGAACTGGCAGGAGACAGTAAACAAATGGACCTGTAAAAGTCTGAAAGAGAAAGAGAGAAACAGAAAAAGATTTTATTAATCACTAAATAAAGAAACGGTAATTTGTCAAGGATCTTTTAATTTGGACATTAAACATTTGTGACCAAGATATGTAGTGAGTTGGACATTTTATAGTTGAAAAATAAACTTATCAATGCTCTCTGGTGGACAGTAGACACATTAGCCTTGCATAACCAGCTCTATCGGCCCAGCTCTTTGGAGTCAAGTCTGACATCACCACACATACATTCAAAGATAGTAGAAAAAATCTTTTTAGGTTGTTTGCATTTCTTTAAACCAATCACAATCATTTTGGGCAACGCTAAGCTCTGAACGCAGCCATGGTGGCTCTCCAGTATTTGGTGGAACTGACCGTTGTCTGAGAGTGCCATGGACAAACAGTTCCCTCCATGCTGCCTAATGCCTCCGTACTGTAATCCAGTTTGTTCTGTTTGCTGTGGACGTGGAGACACTCACTGAGATAAAGAAAGTTTGAGACATGAAAAGGATGGATCCTTTTCATAATGTTGTCAAATACTTGTAATAATAATCTGAGCCTGGCTGTCAGTGTAAAAACAGACCTTTCAGTGAATGGAAATTAAAGGTGCACATGCCCTGAGCCTGTATTGCAACTGTCTTGCTCAAAACTGGACTTCTTTCAAAAACTTTTCTTCCCAATAGTCACTTAGACACAAAAAATGGGAAAATAGGGTCCAGGTTGAAAAATACCAAAGGTACCCTTTAATATGGGACCCAGACAGTTCATTTGTGCTCTGGGCCCCCTAACGAATTAATCTGGCCAGGCATTATTTTGACTTTCTCTGTTGTCTACAATTAGCCTATAATTTGTTTATTTATCCAACACTTGGGGGTGTTGTAGCTAATGAAATGGGAGCATCTCTTGGCTTTTTAACTGTCTTACTTGAAATGCCAGATTTTTAAAGGAAGCTTTCTTTTAATGCAGAAACACCACAGGTTTAATTGCAGCACTTAATTTTTATAAAACAGTTGTCCAGTATTAACTTCAGTATTGTGACCATATTGTTCCAAAACGGAAATAAATAGCCAACAGAGAGCACTAAACTTTGACCCAAAGTAGCACACGTCTTTTGAATTCCACACATGGCATGACATAGCCTAATTACCTAGGTTACCTGAAAAGGAGTGGCTTAAGAAAGAAATAAAGAAAGAAGGATAGAAAGAAAGAAACCTTAAGTGTCTTGATTTCCTTCTTCCAGGGTTGAAGGAAGAGATTGACGCAGAGAGTTTCCAGCAGGTCGGTGGCTTTGATGAAAGCAGCCAGATGTTCCCTGGAGCCGGTGCGCAGAGATTTACAGTCGTGCCGTACAGCCTGGTAGAAAGGGAACAGGGTGAAGGAGCCTGTGGGTTCTGGTTCAGTCTGAAGGAACTGAGCCGCCTTCTCCAGCAGGCAGGCGTCGCGGCACGGCCGAACCTCTGGACACAGCTGGAGGTAGTTCACGTAGTCCTCATAGAGCTCCTGGCGGGAGACCTTGGCCTGTTCTTCTGTTCTGCTACCGTTCTTCATGACTGTCACACACACAAACTACCAGCTAGAAGGAGGAAGTCCCTTATAGGCCGATAGCCGTCAAACAACCTGACAAGGAAGTGAAAGTAAGAGCAGCGTTCTTTGACACCACAGGCCCATCTCTTTTTCTCTTCCCTAGTACGTGACACTTTACCGTTTTTCTTAACAGCAGGCTTATTTCTCTACTAGGCTATTTAAAGTATAGCCTACACCTTAAATAGCCTACAAATTAAAATAGGAAAGTAGGACTACCGCGTAAATAGGCTAGTGGACTATACAATAATAGTTAAATAAAATGTGTAAAGTTTGGCCTATTTCAGGTTGGTCTTCATCATTCATAATGAACTGGACTGTACAATTGCTCAAGGGTTGAATGTTAATTACATTATGTAGTAAAATCACTATCTCTTAAATTGTGGAAATTAGCCTAATGATAATTGTAAAGTATAGCCTACTGCTATTATCGATTTTCTAATAATGATTTTATTTGTACATTTTAGAAACGTGTAGAATGTCAGAAGTATCCTACAGTTTGGTTTAAAAAAGGGGGAAAAGGCTGATATAATAGTTGTTAAAACCAAACGGCACCCTCCTGTGCCACAAAGTGCAGTTCCTCTAATTGCCCCTTGAGGCTGGCTCCATGGGGAGTTAGAGCCCATGTTAAAGCTTTAGGATGTAGTTTCTGTTGCCCCCATGAGGAATTCTAGTATTGACAACAGAACTGTCGGCAAGTCCACATGATACGCAGTTGCTGGAAGCCAAGGCGGACACGGAGGATTAAATAAACATGACAGACTCTTCAGAAGAGATCTTTACTCGAGTTTCTTCCCAATACTGAGAAATACAGAGAGAGTTGTGTGGAGCCAAAACTCATTTGAAAATGGTTTGAATGCATGGGCGGATTTACCACAGGGCCGATTGGGCCGGTTCCCTGGGGCCCCGACCTCTTGGGGGCCTCCAAGACCGGATCGGCAACAAAGCCTTCTGAATCTGCGTCCACCGACCACCTATATAAATATTTTCTCTGATTTAGCGAGAGCCCAGCACCCGCATTTCACCCCCCTCTGTCCCCGTATGATATGTTGTTTTTTCTATCATGTAACGTTGTATTAGCTAATGTTCATTTTTATGACCAGATACGCAGTCTAGGCTTATCAATGCATATTATGTGCGAGTCACTATACTTTCACGTTATATTTTACATACTATGTATGTTGATGCTCTTGTCTGATTTGTCAAAGCTAAGTTTGAGAAAATGTATTTTTAAATTACAAAATACCTATTCACAGTGAAGATTATGGCCTGGAGAAATATTAAAGTACTCATATTATCTGACCTAAACAAGAGAGAACCAATAACGTTCACCAACACTTTCAGTTTCACAATCCAAATCCACAGTAGCATCCACGTCATCAATACATTCCTGTAATGCAAACCGGCTCTCATGCTGTTGAATGCTGGAAGAATGTGTAACAATAACATCACATTTTAAGTCCTTACACAAGTAGGATTGGTGCTTTTGGCTTTTATGTGTTGTATAAGTCCCACATACTGTATGTTAGTTCTGAACTCACAACGATCAAACGCACACTATTGTATCTTGTCTTTTTAGATGAGTTAATGTGTTGACAATACTCCTTGGTATTCAGAAAACACAATTCCCAAATTTTACATTTAAAAGCTTTGATATCTTACTGATTGTGGGTTTTCACTGATTTGTGAGCTATAAGTGTGTGTGTAAGCCTCCCCAAGTTAAAAGAACATGGACAGTTCAAATGAATCCAATGAAGAACATGTCCACGCGCTAAATTTCTGTGTTTCAGTCAGTAGTGTTTAATAAGTCCACCCTTAGATGATGCGTACAGAGTTAAACTGTCATCCCATAAAGAGGAATAAAAAACGGCTAGCGGCTGGTGTCCTGTGCCCTTCCCAGTGTGACCTAAGTTTGAATATGGCCTGCTGTCTCTCAGAGCTAATTACGTCACTTTGTACCCGCTTACTCGTTCTTTTAAGTTGTTTAGTAAAGTTACCAAAAATACTAACTTGACTTGTCTAATAATTTTGGTTCTTAAGACTAATGGCTATTCATACTGTATTCTTAAAAATGTTGTTAAAACATACAGCAATTATTATAAATATCCAAACTGTAATCTGTCAGACAAGTCATTTCTTTTTATTTAATAAACTTACTAACTACATGTATACATTTTACACAAAGATCGCTGTTTGAGATTCACTCACGAATTTTGATACAGTTAACCCAAATACTCATAATAATGAAGGTCAAAATATTTTTAAGCCATAATACCGTAATTTAAGTCCCTTGAAATTGTCCTTTTTGAGTGTAGATTTTAATCTGCTTTATTGCAATACATTACTGTGATTTTGTTCTGTGATAGCTTCCATTTTGTCTTTTGATTTAGAGATACTTATGGATCTCCTTTGCTGTCACAGTTAACATCACAAGAAATGGAGTTGGAGGAAGTGGTTTAGTTTTAAACTAAAGAAAAACCCAAAGATTCCTTTTACTGTTTCTAAAAATTAAGACGCTGTGTGAGTTCGGGACGTAAGATCTGGAAGGGTGGGGGTTTTAAGGTTACCTTAAGGTCTAAGGTTCTGTTCCCAAGGGCCTCTGAATTCTAAATTTACTTATTTATATGAAAATGTTACGCACTAAAGCTTTGAAATGCCCAGCTGTACAGCAGAATGTTACGTTATTACAGCCTGGTTATCCATAAACTGGGTGGTCTCTAGCTTAATAGCTGTACGGTAGATGGACTTTCTTATAACTCAACCGTTTAAATTTCATTCAGTTTTAAAGTGCGGGCTTGCTGCTTTGAGTGACAGGTGGCTGTCCTCCAGGAGACGGGTGGTGGAAAGGACTGAACATGTTTGTAGATTGTATTTATGCTACTTTTTGGTTTGATTTACAAAAGTAAGCCTAACTTTCAAAATGTTTTGAAAGAGATATAGGTCCTACTAACAAAGGTTGATTTATTAATCACTTTTAACAATTAAAATTTCTTGGCAGATGAAATTTACATACCGTAAATAACTTGATTATTTTAGCAACGAAATGACTTACTACACCCCTGCATGTGTTATTCAGCAGGGAATCAGGGATAAGAAATAGCTGAAAAGTTGATGGAGAATTTGTATTTGGAAGTAATACAGAATACCTGATGTATTCTATTCTATTCTATTTATAATTTTTGGATTGTCGTAGGGTGCCAGAATGTTGGGTTTTCCTTTAAAGAAATACAAACACAAAAGGTACAAATTAGTGCAGAACATTTCACCAGAATGCTGGAAATGAAGTACTCAACATGTCCCACACTTCGTTTGTCCCCAAATGTTGAAACAACAAACTATGCCCGTTTGTTACACTCGTGTACATATTAGTTTTTGCTAAATACCAAATAATGCATAAAAATAATGATAATAATAATTATGAATGAAGATACATTACCACTTTGCACAAGCACAAACAGGTTGCATGGCAAGAGAGAATTAAATTACACAAACACAAATAGATTAATGGTGGATCATAAACAAAACATTGATTCAGTGTGAATGAGAAACAAAACAATTTTTACTATAGTCTGGCTCAACAGATGAACGATGCTGGGATAAAGCCTAGTTCCAAATGTATCATAAATACCAATTTGGGTGAATCAGTGTCTTTTTACAAATATCCAATTCTACAATAAATCCAAACAAAAACGTTTCAATATCTGACTCCCAAAACACAATTATTAAGTCATGACAGGGATAAATATCATTTATAAGAAGTCTAAGTTTCTTTAGTTTTTGGTGAGATGAAGGGTGAGGTATTTAGTTGTAATAATAATCCTAGTCTCTTCAGGATAATGTTTACAGATATTTCGTTTTAATGGTAAAGGAATTACAGGTAAGGGTACCACCCTCAGGATTTTATTTTTTAATTTTTGTACTTGAACTCAAATTCACCAATACAAAATGAAGGCAACTGTGGGACTAACATATGACAGCATGCCGCCCTAACTCCGCCCAGGAACAAGGACATGCGCTCTTCAGCCCGACGTAGGTGGTATAATTGCATCGTGCTGTGTGCATCGTTCTCTCTATTACGTCCACGGCGTGCACGCTGGTGGAGTAAAAGTTACAGCTCTAATGGCAGCAGCCCGAGAGTCAAATCTCCAGCTGGTTCACAGACACATTCGAGCTTTTCCAGACTTTCCGAAGAAAGGCATCCTGTTTCGGTGAGAAAACAATTTCAATTTCGTTAAAGCTCCATCTGCGTTAAAGGTTCTGTTTTACGGCGGTCTCTTCCAAGCTACCCATTATCTATGAAGCCTAGGTCAGGCAGCGCATGTAGACAACGGCCAGTGAAGGAAGGCGCCGCGAGCTTTGGGGCGGGCGCGTACCTTTGGCACGTACCCGTTGCACTGGAAACCGGTCACGTGAGCAGCTGTTTGCGGAAACAGGTCATGCCAGACTATTTTGGCCAGTTAAGCCAGACCAGCGTCACTTAACTGTCTATGGATTGATAGCCTATATAATGGATATATTAAGAGAACGAGATGGAGCTATCATTTAGGCGGGTACGGGTGCTTTGAGCGGTTAGAAAGAACGTATTTTTTTCAGCAATGTCTCCTGTTTGAAAGCATATATGACCGTTGGAATATTGCCCGCTCAAAGCATCCTTACCATAAAACCATAAATAGACAAGTCCAAGTGGCAGGTTGCTAGACCGGGTTTTTACAAACTACAGCTCACTTTACTTTTTCACACAATTATTAACGTGGAAGAAAGGATTTTACTCTCAAAAGCAATTAAACACACTGGTCTTGCCAAAAAATTAAAGATAACCTCTTGAAGGGGTGGCTTTTAAAGAGTATTCTTTATTTTCATGCATGGCTCATTTTTAAAATCACAGAAAACAATCAGCGTAATAAACCGAGATTCTTCTTTTCTTTTTTTTTGTTTAAGGACAAACATTCAAAAACAAAGTCCTGAGAGTGGTACCCTTCTGTAATATTTTCCCTTTACCATTAAAACGAAAATATCTTGTTTTAAAGGGTATCCTGGAGAGACTAGGATTAAATTACATCTAAATACCTCACTCCTCCTATCTCACCAAAACTGCAGAGACTTGAACCTTGAACTCAGGAATGATATTTATCCCTGTCATGACTTAATAATTGTTTTGGAAGTCAGACATTGAAACGTTTTTGTTTGTATTTATTGTAGAATTTTTTTTGGGAACTTGAGGCAAACCTAGTTCTAATGCTAGGCTGGTGCTGATTCGGATTTGGTTCAATTTGTGAACCTTCATAGAAGCTGTCGGCTTTTCCACAGACTAAAGAGCCCAGAGAAGCATGCCGCTACGTCACTGTATATGTCATCACACGTCTCAACTTTCTCCAGAAACGCTAGCGTCAACTTCAAGCATATCAACAACAATGGTGGATTTCAGTTTGGCCCCAGTAGTCCTCTCTGCTGACCTGTTTGTGCTCTCGTGCCACAGACGTGAACTCACATGAACATGGGGCTTGTAACAGTCTACTGCAGTTCTGTTCATGAAGATTGGGGGGAAAATTGCTCATCTCTTTTTTTTTTTCAACATTCACAACAAGGTTGTTGCTCCCACACCAGTCCACAAAATGTTTCACCTCTGCTCTGGAGGTGTTCTATTGGTTGTTTTGGATCAGGCCTACTGCTGTGTCATCTGCATACTGAATGATGTGATTTGTACCTGACTTTGCACAACAGTCACGGGTCATCAGGCTAAACAGAATAGGGCTCAGGACACAGTCCTGTGGAGATCCGGGGCTCAGTGAGATGGTGGATGATGTGTTGCCGCCTATCTGCACAAATTCTAAAATCTAAAATCCAGTTGCACAGTAGAGTTTAGCCCAAATGGGCCAAGTTTATTGACCAGATGCTTGGTGATTATGGTACTGATTGCGAGCTAAAGTCGACAAACGACATCTGTATATTTGTGTTCTTTTGCTCTAGGTGTGCAAGGTTCAGATGAAGGGCAGTAGATATGGCATCCTCAATGGAACGGTTTGGGTGGTAGGCGAATTGGTACGGGTCAATTGTGGAGTGGAGGATAGATGTGATGTGTTCCTTGATCCTTGTCTTTGAAAGCACTTCCCTATTATGGGAGTGAGTGCCACTGGTCAATAGTTGTTTAGACTAATGACTGTGTTTTTTTTTCAGGACTGGAATGATTGCTGAGGTTTTGAAGCATGGTACAGCAAATTGACTCAGGGAGGTGTTTAATATGTCGTTGGACATGAGTCAGCTGGTCCGCACATCCCTTGCAGGGTTTCCCTTAACACTTTACAGCTAAGGGTGGATAGTCCATCTGTCTTCTCCACTTTTTACTGGGGCACCTTATAGTGTTCTGATCAGCAGCATCTCTGTGGCATGCGAGCACAAACACCTCAGATGGTAAAGCCCTGAGGAGAGTGGTGAGCAGAGAGGACTATTGTAGCCACATGAAGTCCGTTGTTGTTGTCATGCTTGAAGTTGGCACTAGTGTGTCAAGAGAAAACTGAGACGTATGACGACCGATACGGTGACGTGGCGGCGTGGTTCTCTGGGCTCTTTAGCCTTTGGAAAAGCTATCTGGTTCTATGAAGGTTAACAAGTTGAACTTGACAACAATTAAGGATCTGGCCCAAAAGTGGCTATTGTCTAAAGCCACCAGCATCCTAAAAGACTCCACCCACCCACGCCACAGCCTGTTCTCTCTCCTGGCCTGTTCATTTCTCCTTCAGGCAGGAGAAGCCGCAGCCTGTGTTGCAGCACGAGACTGAAAAACAGCTTTTACCAAGGTGCTATCAGACTACTGAACTCGTCAAAACCCCTCTGTGTGTGTGTGTGTGTGTGTGTGTGTGTGTGTGTGTGTGTGTGTGTGTGTGTGTGTGTGTGTGTGTGTGTGTGTGTGTGTGTGTGTGTGTGTGTGTGTGTGTGTGTGTGTGTGTGTGTGTGTGTGTGTGTGTGTGTGTGTGTGTGTGTGTGTGTGTGTGTGTGTGTGTGTGTGTGTGTGTGTGTGTGTGTGTGAGAATACTCTTTAAAAGCCACCACTTCAAGTGTTATCTTTGATTTTGTTTGGCGAGACCAGTCTGTTTAATTTCTTTTGAGAAGTAAAGTCCTTTCATCCACGTCAAGGATTGTGTTTAAGTAAACTGTAGTTTGTGAAAACCCGGTCTAGCCAGCTGCCACTTGGACATTGTTGGCTATTCGTGGTTTTATGGTAAGAGTGATTTTGAGAAAGGAAAGAAATACCATATACTTCATATTTCAACAATCTCATTTATATATATATACATACATACATATATCCTACGACATTTGCTCAATATAAACTGGATTCTAATGTAATGTGTGTTTTCTGCCTGCAGGGATATCTGCCCCATCCTGAAGGACCCAGCTGCTCTCACAGCAGTGATCGACCTGTTTGAAGAACATGTAAGGAAGAATCACCAGCATGTTGAACTGATCGTAGGTAAGGAACCCAAGCAAAGCACCTTAATGTAAACCAGTATTCTTTATGTGATGAACCTTACAGGAACAATTAACAATATCTTTTTAAAAGTATTCATTTACACAAATATAGATAGTATTGCCATTGATTGTTCATAAAGACCTAGTTGGGTTATTACTAGGGCAGCTTGTTTCTGATATAATTCTCAGGCTCTTTCAAATTATGTTTAGGACCAAATTTCTTATTCACCCAATAATTGTTGCATCATTAGAAAAAATGAACTTTGACCGTATAAAGGCATTCTCAAATGTCCTTCACCACCTTCATTTAATCTCTTGGTTTAGGAGTTGAAGGGTAACTACTGTTTTTGTGTCTAAGTGAATGATTGGAACAACAATCTTTGACAATGGTCCATTATTAAGTAAGATCGCAGCAGTTGGCAGCGGTGAAACAAGCTGCAATAATAGGGCAGTTGTTCAGCTTGTATTTATGTTCACAAAAGTGCTTGTTTTGCCAGAGACATATTCTAAGTGTCAACAATATTATGGAAAGGATCTCTAAAAAACTCAGGAGAGGCTGTGTTTTTCAATTTCTGTCTGTATTCAAGCAGTAGTAATATCACATTATGAACTGACCAATGGCAGGATTGGATCTGATGCAAGATTGTTGTCAGGGAGAAGTACATAAACAAGGATCACAATTATTTGTTGGAATTCACAGGGTTGATAGTGGGGAGGAAACATTTCAAAGTGGCAAGAGCAGTGCCTCTCACGCACAGTGTAGTTTGTTGCCAACCTGTCGTTAACAGCCATGCAAAGACCTCCCCCGACTGATTTCTCTGTTCTTTCCGTGTCCCAATCATAGCGAATTAATGTGAACCCATTGAGGCTTAATGCAATGTCCACAGACAACCAGGTTTCAGTGAAACAAAACAAACTTTTTTTTGTCAAGCTTTACCACATTTGACAGAGTGGGAGCAGGTACAGGTAGCTTACTTCCTCGTTGTCTTAACCTGTTCCTAATTCCTCCTCTCGACCCTCTTTTCTTTTATATACAAGGTCCGCTCAGGCATAGATAGATAGATAGATAGATAGATAGATAGATAGATAGATAGATGTTTCAAGTGAGATAGTCCCATCAAAACTCAGAACTTGATGCAGATTGGGTTTTAGCGTCTTCAAACACAGATTTGCAATTGTCCATATCTCCTTCACCCATTGCCGCTGTTGGTATTGTCGGTAAATGCTGTATAATATAATTAAATATATTATCTGTAACCTTCAATCACAAGTTGCTCCAACAGAGGAGAGCCCTGTGTTTTGTTACCATTTGGGAGCAGGGGTTCTTTGATATATGTATTGTGGGAAGACCCAGAAGTGCAATTATTTTGCTCCAAGTTGGTGTTACATGGCAGTGTTTTAGTTGGTCATATAGTAAGTCTGCTGGACCAGACATTTTAAGCAGTAGCCTACGTTAATTTCCTACCAACTGTCTTTTCTCCCTGGGAGGCCTCTTGCCAAAAAACATCTTGATGAACTGGAAAAGCGCAAACCATCTGCCTTTGCAAAAAGTCAGTGGTTAGAGGGCCATCTTAAACTGTTAAACGGGGAATGAGCAGCATTTTCTCCTCAAAGAATCTGATAACGGGCCTGGTTGACCACTGGGACATGGTCATGAACTCCATGTAATTTAGGGCCCGTGGGCTCTGTGATGCTGAAGTAGGTAGGTAGGGGTTTGTGTTCATTAAATGCACTTTTTTTTTTCCAAAATAAAAAATAAATTCATTGCATTCATATGGTATGCTGCATACTTTGGTTCAAGGCAAAACTTCCACTTCATATATGAGACTTACAGACTGAACTTTTAAGAGATTAAATTCATGTCCTACTGTATGTCCTGCCCGAATGTGTCTTTCTAATGCATAATTTGTGGGTACCAAAATACTTTGTGTTTGTTTGCAGGTTTAGATGCTCGTGGTTTCCTGTTTGGTCCTCTGCTTGCTCAGCGACTGGGTGTTGGCTTTGTCCTGGTCAGAAAGAAAGGCAAACTGCCTGGGAGCACGGTGTCTGTGTCCTACGATCTGGAGTATGGCAAGGTAAAGAACCCCCCCCTCACACACACACACACACACACACACACTGAGGATTTTGTTTAAAGCAATGCTTAATTGCAACGTAATAATTGATAGTAGTATCTTTGTGTGTGTGTGTGTGTGTGTGTGT
>NC_048423.1:20768108-20788816 GCF_013103735.1 Etheostoma cragini
GTGTGTGTGTGTGTGTGTGTGTGTGTGTGTGTGTGTGTGTGTGTGTGTGTGTGTGTGTGTGTGTCAATTTCTTTAGGAGCCCATGTGCAAATAACATTGATAATTAATTGATTGTAAAGATAATTTGACACTTATCGTTTATTTTTTTTGCTGATGCGGTGGCCAATAGCTCCGAGGAACTTTGCTCCAGTTAAAAAAAATAATTAGTTGTCTTTTTTTACTGCAACATTTTTGTGCGTGTCTCAGAGGAAGTGTAACCACATTATTACACTGCAGTGAGTGTTGTCTGTGTGGAGTTTTGAAAAGTGTAAACACACTTACAACAGCTTTATCAGCATTGCCCTGCCTCACTGTGACTTTAAAGGTGCCCTCCCACACGTATTTCCTCCCTTTGTGGAATTGTTTAAAGTTCTACCATGGAGTCTTGTTTCAAGCCATTCTAGCGTGGTACAGAAAGCCTGCAGGAAGACGGAGCTCCATTTGTGCCAATTGTCATTAATATTCAACTAGCTAAGCTGCTTGACTCTAAATGGCTAACAGCTAGCCAATGAGAGCCCGGCTTTACCCAGCGCAACTGGGCGAGCTCATGAATAGTAATGAGCTTAGGCAACATGAAGACAGACTGACCATCTGTTACAATTGGCCTGATTCTCCTCTTATTTCTTTTCAGTGGCTAGAGCTGAAATAAGAGGTAGCAGTTCATCTTCACATTCACCACATAACATAACATAAAGAAAGATGGACCTAACAAACTTCAAAAAAGTGAAGTAAAAACGGTTTTGTGTGGCAGGGTACCTTTTAACAAGCGGCAGAGGCGACGTAGTCTCACTTCGACCACATCTCTGCTGCTCCCCATTCACGTGACCGCGACAGTAAAAGTGCATTTTACACCATGGTGGTAAAAAAAGAGGAATGGGCCGTTGGATAGCCGTGGATGCAGACCTTGAACCTGCCTCGGGTGCCTGTAGTACAACTGAATGCTGAACAAGACATCGTTAGGCAACCAGAATGTTACAATTAACTTTCCCACATAAGCACCTCCTCCGTACAGTACATTCAAACTGAAAACAAGCTACCAGATCAATTTTTATTAACAAAGGCTACAACAGAATTGCACATCCTATTGTTTTAATAAATAAAAAAATCGTTGATACATTTGGGCAACTGTGGCTCATGTGGTAGAGCGGTTAGCTCAATTGGGATTGGGAATTTTCATTTACATGTGTTTCAGCTGTATGTACAACATAGGCTTCAACATAAGTGGAATGTATCACAATATGGATGTGAAAGCAGTTATAAATAGCCTATGTGACAATAAAATGTGTGGTTAAAATCGTGGTTAAACAAATAATTGTGATAATTTATTGTAATCTCAATATTGATCAGAATAACTGATTATCGTTTTGGCCATAATCGTGCAGCCCTAAATCAGTCAATCAATCACATTTCTCAAGCCTCTCTCGGTATTTCTCTCTATTCATTGTCACCACAGTCCTGGGTAGTCTCTGGCTCTGCTGCTGAGAAGCACTCCCTCACCATGACACTGCTACACTACTTCTCCACCAAAGAACAGTATTTTCTAAGAGTCTTCCTTGTGTTTCTCCAGGCAGAAGCAGAGATCCAGGAGGATGCAGTAGCTCCAGGACAGAAAGTTCTTCTCATTGACGACCTCCTGGCTACTGGGGGTAAGCAGTCCCCACACAGCCTGTATTTGCGTATTTATTTTGTTAATCATTGTTTTTTTATATTACTTTTAAGGTGGTCAGTTTTATTGATATTTATAGATACAGTAGGTCAGCATTTTCATTAGCACTCGAGCACTGTTTCTATTATTATTTATTGTCCCATTGTATGTTGTCGGTGTGTCATGGATGCCTTGCACTTCTTAATTGTGCAACAAATTTACCTTCAGACCCCTGGATAGAGATGCTTTCTAACCCCGCGTGCGTGCGTCTTTGCAGGGACGCTGTATGCAGCCTGTGAGCTAATGCAGAAGCAGCAGGCTGAGGTTCTGGGCTGCATGGTGGTCATCGAGCTCAAAGAGCTGAACGGCATCGACAAACTGAAGTCCCACAATGTGTTCTCGCTGGTTCAGTACTGAGGACCTTTCTAGCTGCCACACGGGAAACCAGTCAAACACTGGTTTTAAAACCAGCCAGCAGCTTCCCAAGTGTTACCAGCCCCAAACGAGCAACCTGTTCAGCTCAGGCACACATTTCAATCACTTTTAGTTTTGCAATTTTAATCAGTACTAAAATTACAAGTGTGTTTGTCACTCGTTTATAAAACTGTTAAGGCTCGGAATCCTTACCTTCCATTCTTTCAACTTATCACAGGGTGACAGCTTGGTTTCCACAGATCCTTAAGGAGTCTGAATGTCTAGAATGTTCTGTTCCTTTCACCTAATGCATGCTGGGATCCAGCGGGGGAAAAAGTGTAGAGATCTTTTACTTAAGTAAAAGTACTAATACCACACTGTAAAAATACAAGCCAAAAGGTTTTTGCAATCAAGTGTTTAATGGCCTAATCATTTAAGCTGGGCTGGTAGGTCTGTATATTGTTTGGTAGTCTAATTTATAATAAAATATATTTTATACATTATTTTTGGTGCAAAAATCTTAATTTGTAAAGTAACTAGTAAGTAAAGCTGTCAGATTAATGTATTGTAGTAAAAAGTACTTTCTAAAATTTAGTGAAGTAGAAAGTGGCATGAAACAAGACTCGGCTACCTTTTAAATTTGTATTTAAGTACAGTACTTGAGTAAATGTACGTTCTTACATTCCACTACTGCTGGGATCAGTTGCTGCACCTGAACAGGAGGAAGCAGCTACAGAGAATTGGATATATTAAAGGCACATTTTATCTGTTGCAAACTGAATAACAGTTTTTTTTGTATATCCTCCAAAAACAAGTTTCTCTTTCAGCTGTATATTAAATAGCCTACAGTACATGAGTGTATCAGTTGATTAAATGCCAATAGGATGTGTTTCTGTGACTGAGGGCTTAAGCCATTCTGTAAATCTATCCAGTGCAGCAGCAAACATGCATCTAACCTTGAGAGCATGCTTTCTGTAGTTGTGTCTAAGCATTATTTCATGTAAGTGTTGTACTTTTCTTTGAGGATTTAAAGGGTTTAAGTGTTTACATATGTGCTCAGTGTATTTGATGGATGTCTAAACTTGGCCTTCAACATTTTTTTAAAACATACAATTTTTCCCACCACCTGTAACAAACTTCAATATTGTAAAAAGCAGAATTAAAGGCCAAATGAAAAATTATGCTTGTGTTTTTATCAATACTGAAGCGGTAATTCTGAATGTTCTCTCTTAAAGCTTTACTGTTTACCTGTGTCATCTGTTCTCTTTACCAATGCAAGATTCCTGTGTTCAGCATGTCACTGTGATTTTTCATCTTTGTCCTTACTGTATAAATTGTTTCTGGGATTGGTTTTGTTACGGCATTGAGACAACATTGTTCAAATAGATTTTAATTGCTACAAGCACCGCAAATTAAATTATATATCCCTTGTATTGCAGTGTAGACAAACTTCAAAATCTGGTAAAACAAAACAGTCTGCATACAAAGATGCCACGAAGTGTTTTTTCCCCTCCCTACTACCCGTTCTCTGGTACAATCTTGACATGTTTACTTTACCGCCAGCGGTCATATATAAAATGCAATCACTGCCTTTGCTTTACAGAATCTCACATTTAATAAAACTGCATTTACAAAAAAAATTATTGGAGACAGTTGGACTCATGCTTGTATTTCTTAAACATTATCAAACAGTAGTGACCTTTAAAAAATGTAAACATTCATTAGTTCTACATTGTAGAAAATGGTTCCCCCAAAAAGACACAGACACCAATGTTACACTTTCATGGAGGAAATAAAAACAAAGAACTCTTAATGAAAGTGTGGCTAAAACAACAGGGGTGAGACTGGGCCGGTCCCGTGTGGCGTCAGGATTTTTGGGAGATACTGGTGTCGTGGAGCTGTGCTGAGATCAATCAGTGACCATTTCACTCCGACAGCCTAGCGGACAGGGCACAACACAAAACCCACTGTATCTAAAACATCATACATGCTGCCTACAAACTGATAAGTCACTGAAAATATGGCACTTTAACTAGCCTTCAGCGTGCTGGCAGCTCTCACAGCAAGGCCCGGAGAAAGATGTTCAGGCTATCACATCGCTGTCATCGTGTCATTTAAATGTTAGATTTTCTCTTCATCTCGAATTCTGCTACTCAGTTTGTCCAGAATGACGTTGAGCTCCATGTTCTTGTTCAACTTCAGGTAGACGTCCTTCCTGATTGGATGAATAGTCAGCCAGTCAGCAGCCACTTCTGCCAGCAGACGGATGTGCTTCTCCATTTCACCTGTTCAATAGAGAGGAAGCTAGTCACATGACCATTTTTTGAAAAAGCAACACATTTCCTACTGCAAAATAATTGTGAATGCTACAGTGAAATACAGTTTCTCAGTTTTCCAACTTGCCTAACAAAAGATTTCCAGTTGCTTAAAAGTTAAAACAGAAAAAAATAAAATAAAAAATAAATATGCGGTTTGTTCTCAGCTACTCCCATAAGCGACAAATTTCCCTGTTCTGCTCTGCCGTTATTTCCTGTTTGAACCAACCTGTGCTAAGAGCAGATCTGTAGCTGGCCACCATCCTGTTACAGGCCAATTCCAATATTAAAGCTGGTTTCTTCTCTGCAACAAAAACGTTCCGGAGAATCCGGGCCAGCTCAGGGAGCCGTGACATCATCACCAGGCGCTCTTCCTGGGTGGGGTTTCGAGTCATGGCTGCTTGGACTTTCTGGGCCTCCTTTGCCCGAATCTGAAACAACATAAGGATAAATCACAACATTGTTTTCTAATGGGGCAAAGGCTAAGCCTACCAAGGCAGCTGGGGTTGAGTATCGTTCACATCTGAACCAATATCACTACTGATACGGTACTTTTCTCTCTGTAAAGATAAAACCCATTTACTTAAAACTTTTTATTTTTTTTAGAAACCCTCCCTCTCTCCTCCCAAACCAGTCCCTACAATTAATTAAATTGAATACTTATTCCTTTCTTATTCACTGTAGCTTGTATTTGGATATTATCTAGCCGGTTAAATTTTCATCATGACCGTTTTTAAATTGAGCCGTGTTACTGAAAGATGCTGTAGAAATAAATTGCTGGTCAGTCACCAAGGCACACAAACCCAGTTATGCCTGCTTGTCTCAGAGGAAGTGTCAACAGCACCACAGCTGCTTTTGGCTCGCCATTAAAGTTACAGATTTAATGGTGTTTCTGCAAAGTTTTGAAAAACTGACCACGCTTAAAACCACTTAACGGCATTGTCACTGTTACTCCATAAAACCGCAGAGCCAGCGTAGTTTGCTTGAGTTTACCCCGTCTGCACCACTGTGTGCGCATGTGTCTCAGAGCTCTGCTGTCGCAAAATGCAGAGAGGACAGATAAGCTCGCACTTACAGGCACCGAAATTTGGCACCATTTGATTTTACGTGAACAAATACCAGTGTGAATTGGTCGGTACCGATAAAAGTACAGGATTTGGTAACCCAACCCTAATGGCAGCAGGCCTGGTGTTGCTGCAAAACAGCCTCTGGAAGGAACTTGTTTTGGTGGCACGTGTGTACATTCAAACTTAGTTTTAGTCGTACAACAGAAAACGTGCTAGGTGTCTGTATTTACCCTGCAGAGATCTAAGGAGCAGCTAACCATAATCCTCAGAAATCCACAGGAATGTAAAATTACAGCACAAAGAAAGCAGAAGGTACCGGACATCGAGCCGAAAAGAGTTAAATTTGCCGGAATTTCCGGCAGCAACCCAGTAATCCCGGAAGTGGAAGGTTGTGGACATAGACTAACCAAAACATGACGGGACCAGCAGTTTTAAAGTTTTAAAAAGGTTCTTCTGGCAGCAACATGAATGTATTAAGAGATTTGACGGCGATAGAGGGAGTGGTGTTTCCTGTACGGGACTCTCACACCGCCTCAAAACACGCCGACCGGTCAAATCTTTGGTTAAATGATTGGCCACCGCAGCGTGACGTGGGGTTGCGCTTCTCCGGTCTCCACTTTTCACAAGACAAGCTGCGTTGTTTCCAGGTCCCTCTTGCACCACCCCCATTCAAAATAAATGGAAACAGGGTGCACTCAGCTTCCTGTCAGATTTAGCCGGTTGGGAAGAGAGTTCACAGCGAGTGGGTGGGCGTGTTCATGATGTGATAATGCGGCTGCCAGGACTGGAAGTAAATAAACAACGAGGGCAAAGAAGACAGCACAAATATGGTAACAAATCTTTAACTGCAGAGACGACGGGGAAATATCGTACGACAAATTCCAACTCTGAACCGCTCCGTGATGGCGGTGTAATCCGCATCCTGTTCTGTCTCCAGAAAGAGAGAGGTCTAATGCTGCGTTCAAGACACAATTTTTAGCCTGTAGGTTACGACTCGCGTCTTAGTAGCATTCCAGGCAAAGTCACGAGTAACCCTTCCAGTACACATTGTATGTGTATTGTTTGAATTACAATGCAAGGAACTACTCTATATTGCCTAGTTATGTATAATTATTTCCATTTCTCACTGTCAATCACCACAGCATCAACGGGGGTTGTGTGTGACGTCAAAACTATAACTAGGAGTACAACCATCTAGTAAGAGTTAATGAGTAATAAGTTACGGGTTTGACTGTTGTTGCAGGGCACTTTCACACGTAAGAGGTGGTGAAAACACGAGTTACGGTTGATTGGAACGCAGCATAACGGTACACAAGTAGTTCCGTCTCTTATTGTATTGGTTTGCCCGCTTTTGGACATAATGTATAAAAATAGATATTCAAATATCTGTGGTTGTTTGGAACAAATATTCAAATTTTGAAATCCCTAACCCCCATCCGCCTCCAAGTCCACATACCCTGTCCAGCAGAGACTGGGAAACTCCTTTCAAGGCAGTTGGGACTGCAGCTGATGCTTGGGGGACTGCTGGCGTCTGTGGAGATGTTGGTTTATTACTCTCTGCAGCTTTGTCTTCCGTCTTCAGAGTCAGAGAAACCAGAGCCTTCTCCATCTGAAGATAAGGCAAGAGAGCAATTCCATTGGATTTGGACAGAACCATGCTGAGAGTATGCATTAAATTAAGCACAACATTTCAACATTATTACCCATTGATTGTACATTATTCACGGTTTTAGAACTTTGACCACTTTTGAAATGGACACCGTACCTTGGGCGTGATGAGTGAGCGAGCCCTGTCCAGCACTTCCTGAGCGGTGGACAGTTTCTCAGTGTAAGGAGGCTGAGGTAGCGAGCTAGCCAAGATGGCTGGCACAGTGTCCACATTAAACTTAGGGTGCCAGCGGGTCAGTTTGTCTTCTGGAACAGACATCGGTGGAACCAACATGGACAGAAATACCTGCAGACAGAGAGGTAGATTGTAAAGGGGTTAGCAGAAACTAACCAGTCTAATAGACACCAAAATGTATTCCCCATGTGCAGTCTTGTATAAAACTAGTACTTGAAAGCAATACTTGAATAAAAATATTGAGTCTTACAGCATCTGATATTAACTGTACTTAATTATTAGATGTATAAAAATAAATCTAACATCAACGAAGAGAAAAACAGACAACTTTCATCATTTTTTGTAAGAAGAATCTTTGGTAGCTAGGTAGGTACGAAAACATTTCTTGCAAGTAACAGATGCTTAGAGGAAATTTATTAGGGTTAAACCATGCATTTAATTTAGAAAATAGAGTGATAAAAGCAAAGGTTACCAGAAATATAAATAACGAAGTAAAGTACAAATACATGAAACCGTCCATTGCAACATAGCCAGTGTGTCAGTGGACACAACTATCTCAGCTCTTTCCACACATTGTTTACTCTAAAACTTGGACCTGAGCCATAGACAAAATCCATCCCCGTTTACTGCCTATGCCAACCTATGACTAACTATGTAAAAAAAAAAATAAAGAGGCAATGGCAGCTGCTGACCTTGTGGTGCTGTTTGACAATGGAGACCAGATTCAGGTGGAAGATACGTCTTCTCTCCAGGAGGCGAGAGGCGGACAGGAGAGGACACGCTTCATTCTGGTCTGAGGAGGACAACAGGACACAGGTTAAATAAATAAACACATTAAAAGGTAGGGGACACATTGTCATGGGCCCTGCAATTAGACATATCCCATTTAAAGAATTTGTGTTGATTAGAACTAGTCAGAGTTGTAATAGATAAAATAAGCCAACTTAATAATATTTGTAAAGGAACAAGTGGTGACTTTATAGAATGAAAAAGGGTGTATTAACCAGAGAGAATGATGGGCTCCACGGTGAGCTGGTAGCTGCCCTTCTTAATGTTGCTGTTAAAGGTTGGGATGTTCTTCTCCTGTCTAAATTTGTAGGCCTCTGGGAACACAGTCCGTATCTGACCAACGTGGCTCTCCTCAAATCGTCTGCAAAGGGGAAAAAGAGAAAGACAAAGATTAGCTTCTGCAACCTGACAGCCACTTCTAACCTCCAGCAGAGTTCGATACCCGACAGGTGACCCGCAAAAGAGGCTATTGCAGGTGGTATTTTACCGTCAGTTTTGGTCCTGTGTCAAACAACAAACATGCGGGTTGGATCACAGATGAAGATTTTGACATAAAATGAGAACAATTGGATGGCTTCTCTTTAACTGCATTTTGTTTATAGCTTTGGGTGCTAAGAGCGAAAACTGGCTCAAATTACATGAGTTTTAAAATCCTAACCACTTTTCAAATCCGCATGCATCGCGCTCCAAAGGACAATGTCCACAGATGATCCTCTTTCTGATCTCAAGCACACACTACTGTATATTATGATTATAGTGCAAGAGGGAGTAATGCACCACCTCTCATGTTCTCATAGGGAAACAGATGTAAACAAAAAAAAACTGAAATTATATAAACTACAATTTCAGAGACATGCACTCAAAATAAATATAATGCAGTTTTTTTTTATTTTTTGACTAAGCCAGGGAAAAATACACCACTGAATGCTGATTTTCTTTGTGACCCACAGAGAGACCACTGATTTTGACTTGCCAAACCTGAAAGAATTGCTCAGCCTCAATCTGAAAAGTACAAACGGACCATCTCCCGTCCTTCCACCTACTTGTGCATCATGTCCTGAACGCCCTGTTTAATCTTGGGGAAGGTGGATGCTTCACAGCGGTTGTACAACATTGCGACCACAGTGTCCATACTCCTAAACATCTCATCCAGCACCTTGTACTGGTAAGGCAGGGACAGGCCCGGGGGGGCCGCCTGGGCGAGATTGTGGTACCGCTGGTATGCTGGCGGCTCAGTACTGAGGGACAAAAGAGGAGAAAAACACTTTAGCTTCGGATTTGGACTATCAGATTTGGACTAGTGGAAATGTAGTGTTCCATCTGCAAAGTACAGATTGGTTAATAAGATATTGGCTGCAGGTATATGTGCTCATGCTCACCTATCCAGGATTTGCGTCTCACTCTGATTGCTCTCTTTGGCCTCTCTCTCCTCCTTCCTCCGCTGAGCTTTAGCTGCAAGCTCTTTGACTTGTGCTACAGTGAACTTGAGGGCCTTAACATCACAGGTGGCAGGCGCGGTTTTGGGGACAAGGGGGGTGATAGCGTTGGCAGTTGAACCAGCTGGAGAGAAGGATGTGGAAGCTGATTTCCCAAGAGCAGCGCTGGTTAAATCCTCTGCATGTTTCTTGATCCTCTGAATACGAGACTTGATGGCTGCAATGCCTTCTTTACACAAAGCCTGAGAGAAAGTGGGATAAAATACTGATGTAAAAAACATGAGCCACACCTCTGCAGTGGGCGACATGTT
Organism: Etheostoma cragini; assembly: GCF_013103735.1. NCBI lineage: Eukaryota > Metazoa > Chordata > Actinopteri > Perciformes > Percidae > Etheostoma > Etheostoma cragini. The sequence goes on from NC_048423.1 coordinate 20,777,968, forward strand.
CCTTCAACACCACAAAAACGCACATTGTACACAAGTATTTGGACCTGCACATTGTTGATTTTTCTTTTATATAATTTGTTAATATAAAAATTATAGAGCTACATCTACAAGAACCGTTCAAAACAAATAAACCAAGCTCTGTCATAATGTTGTCACTTCTAACTGAACCTACAGTGTCACAGTGTGGTGAGTGCACGCTAGTGACGCCTGATCTCCAGTCAATCCACTCCAAACACAGTGTTACCTTGCTGGCCTCTCCGCTTTGCGGAGAGCTGTTGGTTGGGAACTTTTGGTGGCTGTCCACATTATGCCCAGACACCGAGGCTGCCGGAGCACAGTGCTGCTGGGTCCCCTCACTGGGCACGGACTGGACTGCAGTCTGGACACACACGTAAAATGTGGCTGTAAGTAAAATTGCAACCCAAAAGTACGCAAACTGCGCATCTGGCTTTGTTCAAAGAATGAACAAGCCTTAAGGCTGCGTTCACATTCAGTCGAATGCACATTTAGATAGTGTGGGCATGTAATTCAAAGATGGAGGGTAAGAAGCTGGTTTCCATCATAACAACATTAACATTACCTGTGGTGTGTCTTGAGGGAGAACCAGTTTCTTTCTGGCCTTCCTGGTCTTCGTAGTTGCTTTCTCTAAAACTTTAGCTTCTTTAACAGCCTCTGCTTGCCGTCTCTTCTTGGCTGTGCTGTGATTAGCGGTGGCTGAAAACAAGGCTGCCCCGAGGTCGAACTCTGTCTCGGCCGAGGTCCTCTTTGGTGTCCGGGGACTAGAGTATGCATCTTTCGCGATGCTACCAACACACTCTCCGACGTTTAACTCCACTGCCTCGTCGATAACTCGGACAAACTCTTCATGGACGGAGGACGAACACAGGAAACCACCTTTGTTTTTCGAGGAAGTTGACCTTGTGCTGGTCCCAGAAGACCCCCGTTCGAGAACAGTGCTCCTGCGCTGCTTGGCTGGTTTCACCGGACCGGTGATACCTTTCTTTCTTTGGGAAAAGAAATCAGTAACGCGAGCCTGAGACATGTTACTGTTGCTGTTGCTGTTGCTTGAGGTTGACGCAGATACCTCAAAGTAAGAAACTACAACAAACTGAAGTCGGTAAGGCTATAAATACTGTCCATCAACAATAGGTTTCCGGAAACGTTCACCCTTCACAGGAAGAAGTAAGAAAATTCGCGCTAAATCAACGAAGCCACGCCTCATCCGGTCTACGTCCTAGGATAATAAAAGAAGGATGGGCCAAGTCGATAAATGGATCACTCGTTTTAAACTTTAAAAATTTCTTTGATGTTTTTTTCACATTGCGCTGTATTACAAAAAATGCAAGTTAACATCTGTGCTGATGTTGATTATAGTTTTTTGATTAAATTATAATATATATTTTTTTAAGTGTTTGTACGGCGACACCGACTCATCCTTCTCATATTATCCCAGTGTAACAATGCCAAAACACATCTGATAACACACTAGGCTAGTTAATTTAAACAATCTTGGGACATTACAGAGAGCGTTGACTATAATCAAAGCTGATGACATTAAACATCAATTGCTTCCCGCTGATTAGGTCCTGGCAACATTAACACGTTTCCAAGTTGTTAAAAAGCATACAATTTGAGGTCATTTAATTTTAAGATGGCTATCTAAAAATTTAGCACAAATATCTCTTCAGAAATAGTTCTATGTATCTTAGTATTTTTCTTGAATAAACGAAATTGCTCCCTGTGTAATAACTCTTGGTTAAAACTGAATGTCTCAAAGTTTAATGACATGATGAATCATTTACTGCCATTATCCCCTGCCTTCACACATCATGATCAATGGCACAGACCAAGCTGCTACAGGTATCTTAATCAACAACAAGCTGTCAACAAGCTATTTTTATTATTTGCCCTTTATTTTGCTATTCATTTCTGTTCACTACTGTGAGTTTTTCTACTGTTGAGTCCTTGGTCAATTAAATGTCCCAGGCAAAAGAAAGTGTTAAAAAAGTTCCCTTATTTCACATATTTGATTTTAGAAGCTATGTATATAAGAATAAAAGATAAAAGTAGAATAAGATAGTTGGTTATAGTTTCATTTCCCAACACCAACGTTCACTTGTTTGATTTAACAGCCAGTAACTTAACTACTCACAACATCAACACAGCATCATCCCCATTTTTAGTACATTTACATTAGAGTGCTAATTGTTAATCATCTCTAATCTAGGCCTATATGCACGTATCTTTTAACATAAACCATGGGTCCCTTAAATTACATACTTAGTGCTCTCTTACTGTTTTCTCTGCACTTTTTTTGCAGGTTTTGGGGCCGGGCACCTAATTATAGCGCATGAGAACACAGCAAAGTAACAGGATTAAAAGCAATGTCTTTATCACTTAAAGTAAGCCTAATTTCTTACACAGTGATCAATAATATTTAAATGCTTAATGGGCATTTAAGATACAAAATAAGGGATTTTTCCTCTTACTTATCAAACACAAAACTTAACGGAGCATCTTTCCAATGTGGTATCATTGCTTATATTACTTTCTTAGGGCAGCGATTCCCAACTTGGTGGAAAGAGGAAACATCTGAGGGGTTAAAATAGATTAAATAAAAAATTATGCAGTTCTGTTACCAGTGTTGTAATGTAACGAAGTAGAAATACTTTGTTACTGTGCTTAAGTAGAATTTTCCCATATCAGTACTTTACTTTGTTATATATATTTCTAGAAAGGTTTAGTTGTACTCCACTACATATCCTGAATAAAATGTATACTTTTACTCCACTACACTTCCCATAACAATTTTCGTTTCTCGTTACTTGTAAGAAATGTTTTTATACGTTGGAGTGAACATTTCTTTCCCCCAACAAAGTCAAAATTCTGTGTCTGTTGTCTTTGTTTATTTAAGACTTTGAATTTGATGTTTAAGAAGGTGTGGAAACCGTGAATATTATCTTTCTGTATCTCAAAGCCACAATAAAGTTCATTTTCAATGGTTTTTTTTTTTACTTTTACTTCTAATTGTTAAATACATTTAATATCATAAAATTACTTTACTTAAGTTCACTAAATATCACATACTTTAAGACCTTTACTCAAGTAAAATTCTGAAAGGTGACTTTCACTTCTACCAAAGTTATTTCCTGGTAAGATACTTGCACAAGTATTGTGTTCAAGTACTTTATATAATACTGTCTGTTACCCATGTACCCATGTTATTGGGCTACCTTTCACTCACTCTACAGTTTTTAATTGCACACTGGGGGGTGCCACCGACCAACACAATGCCATGAGGCTATTCTGTGGCTTCAAGTAAAACCTATTTCTAGTGCCTGCATTGACTGACGTAGTCATATAATAAATGCCAATCTATAAACATGTAACACATTTTGAAACCCATGCACAGTAGACTATACAATAAAAAAAATGTATTTACAATTATTTATTGACGCTCTTCTTTGCTTAGGATTCTCTTTACACCAAAACTTTGAAATTAAACACCATGGTTGAAGAAGTAGGCCTAGTCAATTACTTTAAAATTTCTAATACCACACTGTAACCCAATAATACTTTGTTACAAGTGCTAAAAGTCCTGCATTGAACACTATAAATATACTATGCTTGTTAGGTTAAGTAGCTATCATCAGGAACATATGGCCTATTGAAAGTAAAAGTAGGCCTGTACTCAATGCAGAAATATCCCAAACTGGAAACGACAAACACAGTTCTTTCAACCCACCAGAGTGTTTAATCAACTATTCATTTCAGCTGTTGGCCTACACTAATCTTAATTTGTTAAGTAGTAGGACTGAAGTTGTCAGAATAATGTAGTGGAGTAAAAAAAAAAATACAATATTTCCCTTTGAAATGTAGTGGAGTAGAAGTAGAAAGTGGCAGGAAAAGAATTACAAGTAGCCTGCCCTACCTCAAATGTGTAAGTAGGCCCACAGGACTTAGGTAAATGTATGCCTACATAGTGAAACCACTGTTAAACGGACGCTGTACAGCAGAGTCACAAGCTGTAGTGTTGACTAGCTGGAAGCATAGACAGTTAAAGAAAGGCTGGACGTCCTATCTATTGCAGCAGGGAGGTGACCAGCAGCAGAAGCGGCGGCAGCAGCAGCAGCTCAGTGGAGAATAGCTCCTCTATGAACGCCCTCAGACTTGCCTGTGAATCACATTTTCCACCTACATCACTGTAACTTCAGAGTGGGCCCCTCCGAAGGAACACATGCAACAAAACCTTTCTCTCTCACCGACAACTTCTCTGACACGAGGACGGTCTCACACACAAACAAGAAGTCCAGTAATACAACCGATTTATCGGGATTCGGGAACATTTTTTTAGACTTGAGGATATCCCACAAAAGTTTTTGGTATGGAAGATCATGAGCGAGTATCGGAATAATGGTCTGTTCATTCCACTGGCACATTTAATCAAGCAACCCCGATGGATCCGTATAAGTTAGCGATCAAGTGTTTCTGCCCTGGTCTATGCAGTTATTAATATGCTATCGGGGACTGAGTATTGATCTATAGCTGCCATGGATCTTCAGGTGATTGTTTGGCTGTTCTACTGCTTTCTGATGCCCACCGTGCTGTTAACAGGTAAATAACTTGCATTTTATTGAAATAAAAAAGAACTGTAAGACGAACATGTGCCAAACTATTAGCTTCCATCAACGTTGACGAGAGAGCTCAGACTCGAAAAGTCGCCTACTGGGTGGTAACTGCGGTACCAGCTGGGGGGAAAACTGTAAAAACTTTGCAACAACTTTTACAGTTTCCAGCAGTTTTTCAGTGTCTTATACTGGATTGATAGGCTAGCCTACAAGTCGAAACAACGTCACTGCAAACGATACTCAGGATTTCATAGCCTAGTCCGACTTCACTACCAACACATGTAGGCTAAATGGGGAATTTATAATCCTACTCATAGGCATATGAATCTCAAATAAAATCTCAGTCTGTTTGGAAAAGGTGTTGGTGTCGCCTCCCATGATGTTACGTTGTGAAATTCGATAGTGAGAACGCGAAGCTGTGGGAAAAAAATGAACTAAATTCGTTAAGCGACCCTAACCCTAACCCTAACTGATTTGGGCTTAGAATATAAGCCGAATGAAGCATGACTCCAAATCTATTTAACAGGTCTTTAGTTCTTTTCTACCAAATTTGCGCGTTTGCTTATAAGCACAGAAAACCTTAAAATGACAGATATTTCAGTTAGTTTCGGCAATGATCATTTTGTTCTCAGCCTAACCTAACCTTAATCGAAAGTGAACTGTGACAAGTTACTAGTTCATATGTTGAAAGTGCTGGAGGATCTTCTCAGTTTTCAAACTGTTTTTGAGAGGGGGTGCACACAACTCCATGGTATTTAGATTCCTCAACATTTGACCTGTCATCCTGTCATTGTTTCTTTGACCGCATAGTCTTCTTTTGTGGTGATCTCAGAATGTTGTTACTTTTAACTAACAGATATCAACATGAAACTTTCCCAGTTGATTACTTAGGCTACATTAAGACACGTATTTTTGTATTACAACTTATCTGTCATTTTTATGTTGGTAACAATAAGGTACACCAAAAATTGGTAGTTAATGATTACCAAAAGATTAGTTATTGTTTTCAAACTGGTAGTTATTTTTTTTAATAAGTAACAAATGGTTGGTGACTGTTTTCAGAATGGTAGTTAACTACCATTCTGAAAACAGAACAAAACCTACTGGTTTTTGAATGAGTAACAAAAGGTTGGTTAATGATTAGTTCCTGATCGACTGTGATTAAAGCACTAATGATTAGTCAGTTACTGTTTATCAGAATGGTAGTTACCGTTTTTTGAATGAGTAACTAATGGTTGGTGACTGTTTTTCAGACTGGTAGTTAATGTTTTTTGAATGAGTAACAAATGGTTAGTTAATGATTAGTTACTGACTGACTGTGATTCAAGCACTAGGGATTAGTACTGTTTTTCAGACTGGTAGTTACTGTTTTTTGAGTGAGTTACAGACAGATAATGCGCTATCCCAGAATAGATAAGCGTTGTAGCCAGATCATACTGCAGCGCTGACACAGCGCTGTAGAGATAGGTCTGGCTATGCAAGACTAATTTACAGCTCAAGGCTCGAGCCAGCTTACATGGCACATAGAAGTCCGGTGAGAAATGGCAGCTAGACAATAACACTAATCTGAGCTACAGCAATAATGTAGGACTTCTATTTCCTGTCTTTCTTGCTTTTTTTGTCACAAATATGGTGAATTGTTCTGGGATGTGGTTCATGACTGAATCCTTTCCTAGGCATTGTGGGATAGCAGGCAACATGGAACTGAGATGTGGAAAACGAAGAAGTGGCTGAAAGTGGTTGAAATGTACCAAGTTTATGAAGATTAGAACATTATGGAAGTTTTCGGGATTCTTCTTTTGCATAACCTTTCCCTGCAACATTATAAAGATAAAAAATATGAAGTGGTGGGTTGTTTATTAACACAACTCTGGCCGAGATAGAGTGGAGAAGCTATGTTGTATATTGTATTAATCACTTTCAGGAAATAATTCAGCAAATGGATCTAATATGCAAGAGTACATATAATTATTTCAAGTGTGATACATTTTTTTCCAGATGTTAGACAACATTTTTGAAGTGAACATATGGTTCTACAAAAGCTTCTTATATTTGGTCTCTAACTTAATAACACCACAGGATTTTGCAGAAATGAAGACTCTATTTTCCACATTTAACTGATAGATTATTTAATCTCTTTGAACTAATCCTCTGGGCTGCTCTGGAGCGGGTTAGCATAGATTAGGTTAGAGTCATTCCATCTGAAATCAATCACTTTCTGACATTACCCCTTTCAATTTGAACAAATGATTTTCTACATGTTAACCTATATGAGAGTGTTAGAACATGGTTTGATTTGACCAATCAGAAGGTTGGTGGTTCGATCCCTGCCCCTGCAGTCCCATGTAGAAGTGTCTTTGGGCCAGACAGGTGGGAACTTTGAGCCACAGTGTATGAATGTATATGAATGGTGAATGGTGAATGGTTCCTGTACTATGAATTAAGTAGTCGTTATGTCTAGGAAAGCTCTATATAAGTAATTTACATTTACTTTCAAGGTTGACCCGTAGTGGACCACAGCCCCTTCTAAAGACACATATCTTCTTCAAAAATAAACAGTATCATTTTTGATCATCGGAAAGACACACAAACAAGGTTATCTACAAGTTCTATACTTTTGGGCCGCAATAACACAATATGCAAATTAGTTTATTTTATGTCACGTATATATTTCTCCTGAGGGGCTCATGTTGCGCCCACTGTTACGGCTGCGGTTAGGAGCCATTGTATGTGGTTGCTGTCTGTGTGTGTTTCAGTACGCTAAACAAGCGGTGGGAACCCTGGCTGGGGATTGGTTGGTGCCATGATCCTGATTGGAGCATCCACCAATCGGCGAGCTATGTTTGGAGCCTGCTGCTTTTAAATCCACCACACTGCTGTGCAAGCAAGAGCACCACCTCCATTTAGTGTGCTACCTCTGTGCTGACCACTGTGTTTGTGTGACTGGTAAATTGTATGTATATCGTGTGCTAGTTTTCTGTAGCAATCACTCAAGGTAGCTCGGTTAAACTGTGTGGGATCTGCTGCCAGCCCTTTTGTGTGTTAGCTGTGTTAGCTGTTTTCCTGGAGCCTTGTAGCTGCAGTGTTTCTGTACTGAGAGTCAGTAAGTGTTTGATTCTGTTTGAGTAGCTATCGGTTGAATAGCAGCAAACTTCTCAGTCTAAATTATAAATCCCTAATGTTGTTTATGATTTTGTGTTTCAACTCAAAAAGTCTATTTCCACTATGTTCCACTTTTTGGATTTCTCCATTGTTGCTGGACACTCTTTTCGGATGTCGGTTACCTCATGTTTTGTCTGTGTTGGCATTCTAAACTCTGGTGGATTTCTGAGGACTATGGTTAAGTGCTCCTCAGATCTCTGCAGGGTAAATCCAGACAGCTAGCTTTCTGTCCAATCTGAATCTTCTGTTGAACGACTAAAACAACTTTTTAGCGTACACATTCCACAAAAACAAGTTCCTTCCTAAGACTTATTTGCAGCGCCATCGGGGCTTTGTCCAACGCTTAGCACAGCCCAAGACTATTGTGATTGGTTTAAAGGAATGCCAATAAACCAGAGTAGGTTTTCTTCTATCCTGGAATGCAGTTTGGACTAGCCAGACCCTCCTTTACAGCGCTGTGGAGGAAGGTCTGGCATAGTGAGACTACACCTCAAAAAATACTTCAGTTTTCCCATTTGTTTATCATCACATGACTGAAAAACAAAACCTTTTGGTTTCTACCTGATGGTGATTTATATTAACAGCATTGTATTAATTTATTTTGGACCAAAAGTTTAGAACTTGTAGATGACCTTGTAATTTAGCTTTCCTGTGATTTGGGTTTCTTTTGGAGGGGTGGTCGGCCACTATGGGTCAGCTTTGAGCGCCTCTGTCTCCTGAATGGTTGGTCATTTTGGTTAATTTCTGACCGAATGCCCTAATAAGTACACATCCCATGTTGTTATACTGGAAAGCCTGTGTTATGACCATCATTTTCTGATGCACACACACACACACACACACACACACTGAACATAGTTTCCACTAAAAACAAAGGCGGTTTAACCAGCAGTTTAAGCTGTTTTGGTTTTGGGTTAATCTCTAAACCAATTTATGAATAATCTGTTTAAATAGGACTTAATCTTTCTGTAGGGATCATATTGCTAGGTGGTTTCTGTTATAAAACGTTCCATATTTTGTGTGTATGTTTGTGTGATAGAGATAGAAGAAGAGAGAGAGAACGCAAAAAGAATGTGTGTCTCCTGACAGGATGTCACTAGAACTTGCAGTATTTCTGTCAACAGTTCACATGAGTTACTGAATTAAAGGAAGTGAAAGATGCCAACAAAGTGTACACACACACACACACACACACACACACACACACACGCACACACACACACGCACACACACTAGACTGGTACCGGAACCACTTTTATAAATACCACTTTAGTTTGATAAAATGGGAAATGCATTTTAGTCCGGACCAGGAGAAACAGAGAGTTTTTAAAATGATGAAGCAGATATCCATGTTTGCTTCCTGATTGGATTTTATAAGTCACTACATGTCCTTTCCTGATTCATCACAACCTATTACTTGACCCTTTTCTGGAAGAAAATGACCATTACAGTTGTTGCTGACCTTGTTGTCTGTGCAAGCAGCTGTTGTGTAGTTCAATTCAACATTCAACACCAGAGCCAAGCTTTTATTTGAGCGATTTGCGACAAGGTCTAGCCTGGAATTTGCCCACAATCACATCAAATCCAATCAAAAAAGTAAATAACTTGTCACAGTCATCCCATAAACTCTTACCAAACAGATAATTTATGTTTGAATGCCTTTTGCAATCAAAATCAAAAGTCTATTCAAACAATAACTTCTGTTTTCCTGGTAACACCCTGACGGTTTGACTAATACCTGCAACAATCATTCCTGTCCCATTAAGTTCTTATGCTATGGAAATGTTCACTGCTCCAGTAAATAGGATGAAACTCAGATACGACTTTGCAACGGGAGATATTTCTAGCCCGCTTATCTCACAGAACCCATGATTCGAAGTCCGTGGGTGCGTTCCGATCGTCTTGTAGTTCCCCGCAAAGTGGAATGCACCGGGTACTCAGCCACGGTAAGTGAGATTCCAAGGAAAAAAAAGGCTCAGTTCAAAGGAAACTGTGAACTGTGTTGGCAAGAACTGAACGATGGTTCATTAGTTTGCCGGAAGTAAGATTAACCATCGGTCAATGCGCCTTGGTGAAATTACAACATACATTTTTCTAAATTAATGAATTCACATTTATTCACAAATTACATACATTTCAATAGAATACATTTTTAATGGTATCAGTTTTGTTTCTATATTTTATTTCAGTAGTGTAAAATTCCCTCAGAAGCAGTAGGCCTGTAACAATTACTACATAATTGTCAGTTTGTTTTACATAATTGTAGATTCTTAGTTTAACTGCAATTAATTGCTAACATTAACTAAGGTCTTAAAGGTCCCATGACATGTGCTCTTTGGATGCTTTTATATAGACTTTAGTGGTCCCCCAATATCATATCTGAAATCTCTTTCCCAAAATTCAGCCTTGGTGCAGAATAAAGACTGAGCCAGTCCCACAATGAGCTTCCCTTACCGGACATTCACACTGTCAGTGTATTGGCCGTAGCTGTGTGAGCTTCACCCGGTCGAACAGAAAACGCCGCCACGTCAGAGCGGCCAACATGTCAAAAAGCTTCCTCTTACTTTTTGACAAGCGTCCTTGGCGGGGCGGCCAGAGCTTTTTTGCAGCTCAAGTTGGTGGAGGTGTGTACGTACTTGGTGTAATACTCCTTGATCATGTTCGCAAATTCAGTTTAGAAGGGACCCCTTTAAATTGTCATGTTAGATTTGCTCAGACATCAGACATTCCACATTTGCTATGCTTGTTTCTGAGTCTGTAACTTTTGAGGAGGAGAGAAGGAGGGCAAGGTGGAGGCTGGGGGTGTGGACTTGACCTACATCCACTTAGCCATTATGTCTCGCTCTCTCATGGGTGGGTTAAATCCTCTGGGTGGGCAGAGCAGAGAAAGGGGAGGTGGAAGTAGAGGAGGCTCCTTAAGACCTCATAAGGAGCAAGATTCCAGATCGGCCCATTTGAGCTTTCATTTTCTCAAAACCAGAGCAGGATACCCAAGGCTCGATTTATACCTATCGCCATTTCTAGCCACTGTGGGACCATAGGCAGGATGGGGGAATGCA
>NC_048423.1:20788916-20881844 GCF_013103735.1 Etheostoma cragini
TAAATTGTTAGTTGTTTTCACTTGAGTCTTTACAACGCAAGGAGGAGTAATATCTGTGTTGGTGACATTGCAGAGTTTACGGAATAGAGGGATTTTGACAAGGGAAGGAACAGGGAACTGTGTGTCGACTGTGGAACGCAGCGCAGCTAATAACATTGTATACAGTTAACAAACAGTAAAGAAATTACAATCTGACAGTATGTTTAACAATATGACAAGCTAGCTATCTATCCATGTCATTTCTCCCAAAAATCAATATCAAGATTTTTAACAAACAAACGATAGGCATTGTGTACTGTCAGCCTCAGCCTAAAGTACCGAGTTGAGCAGCAAATGGGCCGTGAGATGATGGCTGTGATACAAAGTAAGTTCAGTGGGGCAATGGAACTTATTATTATTATTATTATTGAACTGTGTTCAGAGATTGAGGCACTCAAGTACAGTGTTGTAAATAAATAATTGTTTCCCCATTTAATGTTGTGCATTATTTAGAATGGTAAACAGACAGTTTACTAGAGCTACTGTCCTTTATCACATTAAATATCTTCATCATGTAATAATATCTTCAACATGTCTCCTGGACATATTTCTTGGCAAAAGCAGATAAGACGTAAATTCCTCTGGGTTTACAAGTAAGATGTTGCAACAGTGATGGCTTGTTTACTTCCGCCTACAACCCAGATTAGTGTATAGCAATGATGCACTGACATGATATACTTGATTGGTATTGGTGCTTATGTTGTGGCTTTCCACATTAAATCATGTTCCATAGTCACTGTTGTTATACTATTACTTACTCAAAGAAGAATGATCAGTTTTACTAGTGTCCAGATTTTAAACTGAAAGAGACGAAAAGCGAACTAGTATTTGCATAAAGTCTGAGTTTGTGTATGAGAAGAGAGAAAATAGAGATCTGCATCTCTCATATGAAATTAAAAATAAACCACCCTATGTGAGTGTTGTGTGTATTGTGTATGAGTGTTGCTAAGCCAGTAAATCAGAGCCATTCCACATGAGAGCCATTTAACAAGACTTCATGGCTCAGTGAGAAATACTCAGAGGGTGTGTAAGATGCGGGGTGTGTGGGAGTGACCAAGAGAAAGGAGTGCAGAAGGTTTAGAAGTCATTTCTTAGTTCAGCCCGACAGAGGGAATGGCAGCGATTTGATAATCCGCGTCAGAGTTTGGGTTTTATCTCAATAGCTTACTGAGCTTTGGCTTTTCTCCCTGTTTGTTCCAAAGATGTGAAACTCCACAACCTTTTATTGACTTTGCGGAGCTAAGTCAGATTTTCCAAAGGGCTGGCGTCTTTTTCCTTCTCAGTTTTAATGGAGAAGACATGCTGTTGCATGTTTGAGCCAACGTGTTGACTTGGCACGTGGCACATTTGGAGAGTTCAGAGCCAGGACAGTATCTGCTCCAAGGCTCTGACTATCCTGGCTACATGGAGCATTAATTCATGGAATTTCTGACCACAGAAGTGACTTTCTGGGAAATGTAGGCCTAGATGTCATGTAAACATGTGTAAACAAGGACAAGAGATTTTTTTATTACACTGTAAATGGTATAGATGAACAGTTATCAGGGGTTAGTACATTTCTCTTAGTCTGGCTCTGCCCTCCTACGTACTTCCGCTCAATTTTCATTATCCTTCAGTACTTCGTCTGGGTTTGCAGTGTATTTGCGGCCAAATATTTGGTGGTCCAATCAGCAAACAGAGAAGGATGACGTTGAGGTTTGGTAACCCTCTTTGAGTTTTGTACTAAGAGTGGCGTACAAAGATGCGAGCGAAGCCATTCGGTCCATTATCCGGCGAATATAAAGAAATTAAAGCCTGAGCAAGAACAATCTTTGGTGAGTTTTGTTGGTGGCCATGATGTTGTGGCCCCTCCCAACGGGGTTTGGGAAAAGTTAAATTTTCCAGCTTGCTCTGTTAGTGGTAAAGGAGTTGGCTGAAGCTAACGTTAGCGATGATAAGCCAACGTCTAGTGTACCAGAGTCTGGTAGGACCAGGCTCAGACCAGAGTCAGGTAAGACCAGGACAGTGTACCAGAGTCAGGTAGGACCAGGCTAGTGTACCAGAGTCTGGTAAGACCAGGCTAGTGTACCAGAGTCAGGTAGGACCAGGCTAGTGTACCAGAGTCTGGTAGGACCAGGCTAGTGTACCAGAGTCAGGTAGGACCAGGCTAGTGTACCAGAGTCAGGTAGGACCAGGCTAGTTTACCAGAGTCTGATAGGACCGGGGCTAGGTTTCTCTTACTAGTCATTTAGTATATTGTAACACCAAATGTAGAACAAACATCTGTTTTACTGCATTCCACTTCCAAATTAATTGCAATATACTTTGGAGACTGGCTGCTTAGGCCAGTCTGACAACTTCACTATAAAGTGAGTGGATAGGTTTCCTGTCTTGGCTATCAGAGAGAACGACTCTGACATGTAAAATGCATTGAAACCAACACCAGGCAAAATCCTGAAAAGATGGGCCAACATCAAATGCTAAATGTTATTAGCCTACTGCTGTGCTTTTGTACTGGAGCACGTTTTAGCATATTTTTCTGGTCTGAAATGGGCTTTATACTACTTAGTGGATTCTAATTTGACAGTTGTTGGACTGGCGATGTTTGCAAAGTCTGCAGGGATGAGACTAAAAAGATAGAGCAAATTAAGAAAAATGAACTGAAAATAAATAATAAATAAGACAAAGATCATGTAATAAGAGGAGGTACTTACAACTACCTCAAAATATTTCTGGCATAACACGGTATTCAGGTCCTTACACTGCATACCAAGCAAAAAAAACAGTAACGAACTGTGTGGGTTGTCCCGTTACATGCTGTCTAAGCTACTGCCTGATATCATGTCCCTCATCCCTCATCACAACAGAAACTTTTTCTGTAAATTCACCAGTCTTTCGGCAAACAAATCATATACAGGTCCCATAATGCTTACTTATTTGCTTGTAGTTGAGCCTTCCAATATGATCCATATCAGCAGATTGAACCTGCTCAGTTGCCATGGAATTATAGACGTTGGAAATGTAACAATACCAAAACCCTGTTGAACATTAAACTCAGCATGAAAAATCCACGATAAGATATTTATCATTACTGATTTTATGGAGCTTGCTGTTACTATAGAAATGTTTACTGCACTCTAGAAAAGCTTTAGTGAGATGCTAACATTGACGTCTATGAAAATTTCTGTGTAGTCCTATACCTTTTACATTATTTACTGTGTAAAATATGTTCTTTTGCCCCAAAACAAATGTTTGTTGGTCCCAATTAATCTTGTAGCTGGTGGTCTGGTTACAGTCTCAAAACTCTTTATATAAGCATTTAATGAAATTTCAATGGAAATACTGAATGACATATACATATAATGAACACTTGTACATTATGAAATTCGGATATCCTTGCAATTAATTCTGTGGTTTCTGGTGTTCTGGATTCTGTACTAGAGTTTTTTGTGACCTTTCTTTATGGCCTTCATCAGCAAAATTTCAGCTTGAACACTGGAAATTTCTAAATCTAACACGCGGGTTTCCATAAACATCCATATATGTGATCCTTCAGTGACAGTTTATTTGCACATTGTCCCTTCAGCGTTTTCAGTTGCTCTTGCTGTTGATGTCAGATTTCTGTGTGCTCACTATGACTGATCTGAGGCTCCTAATCATTAAGTACACGTGTGCTGTGTTTATTTTTACAGTCATGGAAGTGGTGAACATATTAACACAGGGGCCCTGGTGGGAACTTTGCAGCTAGCTCAATGTGAACATGTACCCACAGGGGACCAATGATTTTTGCATCAACTACCCATAAATTACCTTCAGCACCACTATCGCGACACACTGTGTAATTAGACAGGGTGTGTGTGTGAGAGAGAGAATGAGTGTATAAATGTCTGTTCTGCCATTTTCTTTCCACAAAAACAGGAAATCTGGTCATCATGGGCTCAACCACGCACACGCACACGCATAATATCCCTCTTAAAAAAAAGTTGAGTTGGACAGCACCTTCATCACATGTAGCTTCACTGCTCTTTCGAAATTTAGACGACAGATCTTTGGGTATTTCCTCTACAAAGGGGGTGTGGAATAAAACATATACATCTACCTGCAATATAAGAAGATGTTAAATTGCTGCGTTTAGCAGTGGTTGGATATTATAGAATCTGAAAATATGGCCAACACTACAATTCAGAGTAGATTTCAACATGCTAGTGCACAGCCTTGGATTTCTATATCTTATCTTAAATAATAGACAGGAGGAATGTGAATTCCTCATATTCTCTCTTAGATTCTCTCTCTCTCTCTTTCTCTTTTCTTTCTCTGTCTCTGTCTCTCTCTTTCTCTCACCCCCAACCGGTCGAGGCAGATGACCGCCCACCCTGAGCCATGGTTCTGCTCGAGGTTTCTACCTCTTAAAGGAAGTTTTTCCTTGCCTCTGTCGCCTAGTGCTTGCTCTTGGTGGGAATTGTTGGGTTTCTGTAAATAACATCACAGAGTACAGTCTAGACCTGCTCTTTATGAAAAGCCCAATGAGATAACTGTTGTTGTGATTTGGCACTATATAAATAAAATTGAATTGGATCATATATTACACTCATTTTAATTTTTATACTTGCATTTTGTGTTTCTACTAAAACCTCGAACTGTATAAAATATGGACGTAGTTTTTCTGACATCACACCTGAGGTTTTCTGAAGAGCTGGCTGACAGCACCTTGGCAGGGCCTGACCTCGCCTAACTCCATGCTAATCCAAATATGGGCAAAGAGGTTGAGCATAGCTTTAGCTGGGGCGGCTGAATAAAGATGTACTCTCTGGTTGCCTCAGCACACCCTTAATTATGCAGAACTTTAAGCCTAAATATAATTTTTAACTCAACAGACATACAGTGACTAATTCATAGACATTAATGAGTGGGAAGTGGACATCTTTTACAGTTTCTCTGATTAGATTTGATGCCCGTATTAAGATAAATGTCAGTGATAAAATGAATTGTTTACTGAAAAAACTCCATTTATGAACTCATGATTTGATGAAAATGCATGTGAATTGATAGTGACTTGGTCTACGTGATTATGATTTTTTTTAAACAACAGAACAGAACAGAAGACTGGATATGACAAAACTACAATACAGATAATATAAGATACTGCAAATTGTGCAGTTAAAGGGCTACTTTGTTGATTTCACTCCAGCTTATATTTGTGTGGGTAGTGTGTTTAGATGAGTGTATGTGCCTTCTCTCTGTGGCGCCAGTGCATAAAGCTGATCTGCTGTGGTCTGCGCTTATACAGCGGATCTTTGCTGAAATAGCTCTTTAATTAACAATCCACCAAACCGTCTGAGTTACCATAATAAAATGATTCATCACACGC
Source organism: Etheostoma cragini (assembly GCF_013103735.1). Lineage (NCBI taxonomy): Eukaryota > Metazoa > Chordata > Actinopteri > Perciformes > Percidae > Etheostoma > Etheostoma cragini. The sequence goes on from NC_048423.1 coordinate 20,794,303, forward strand.
AATTAAAATATTTTTTGTTGTCATAGAATGAAAGAGAAGTAGTTACTCGTGACAATTTTCCCCCGATGGCAAGGACAGAGGTAGAGGAAGACGGACACTCACAGAGTTATAGACGCTGTGCACATCTGAGTGTCTTTAGTTTATATATAAATCCTGGCCCTGTGTGACCCTGCAGTGGACACCAGCTGATGACTTTGGGCATTTCAGCTGAAGACTTTTTTACTGAAGTATCTTTGATCCTCCCTGCTAACCTTCTTTTGTCAGTTTTCTGTCATGACAAATCTCCTTTAATTTTGAATGTTTAATAGAAACCAGATACAGGCAAACCCATCATATAACAATGACTTCAATGTCCCTTTATACGTCTCTGCTGTCTGTGTGTTAGAACTGAGAGGAAACTTGTTTCATGTACACCAGGGAGGGAGTAGAGGCCCAACCCACCAAGAACAGCAAAAACAGCAGAAGAGAGGCAACCACAGTCACTCATGACACCAGGGGTTGATTCATAGACTTTGTATAAGTGAAGCCAAAACAGTTGGTGGCTGGTTGCCTATAGATCATTAATCCCCCCCCCTATATGTTTCTTTCATTATAGGTAGTTCATATCATGTTTGTTCAAGTGTTACTTTCCACGATAAGTTTGGGTTTTATTAGTTATTTGATGCTATAAAAATGGGGTTAACATCATGATTGACAGCTGTGATTGACTTGCGATCGGTCAGGAAGGTTTATGGGCTGGACTTTTATGCCACAATACCACCGCCTAATCACTACAGCCCACATTCTTGCTCCAAAATTACAAGATGGCAGTGCCCATATCCGGGATATTTTTGCTTCACTTTTGGACAGTGGCAGGAAGTTCTCTTAATACATCCATGGTGGAGACTTGTTGGACATCTTTACAGACAGTCTATGCAACATCAATCGGTTCATTCATTAAAATGCTGTCAGACTGATGTATGGATACTTTTCTTTTTGCCTTGGAGGTGTTTTTTTCATTGGGCTATGATGTTTCTAGGGTTCTTTGGAGACTCCCTCTTTAGGCTAATACCTTAGTTCTCCAACAATCTCTAATAGTAATCATGTTGTCCTGGTTTTGGTACTTGAGTGGTCCTATACCTTTATTCAGGTTGCCTCTAGAGCTGCAAAATATCAAATATTTATAGTGTCAAATCATCAAACTAAACTCCCAGTCTAGCAGCTGTAATTTCATGCCTACTGTGTCCAGCTGTTTTAATGCTGCTGTACAGCTAAATGTGCAGATGTATTTAGTAATAAAAGAGTGTAGCTTCCCATACCTTCCAGCAGCTCTGTCAGAACTCTAGAAAGGTTGGGGCAGTTCAGCTACTCCTAAATCCTTTCTTGACCCCAACAGTTTACTTACTGATGTTTTGAAGACTGGAAACTGGTAGCATGCAGATATTCTTTTCATAATGTTTCCCCATGTAAGAAGGCTGTATTTTGGTAAACTATCAGGGTTTCCATGGGGTCCTAAAAAGTAAAAAAAAAAAAAGGTGTCTGGCCTACTCACCTTGTAGAGTACTTGCCCATTTACAGAGGCTCTGTTTACAGTGCAGCAGCCGCAGATTCAGTTCCAACCTGCGACCCTTTTCTGTACGTCATCCTCCCTTAATAAATTCTGTGCCGTGGTGTTAGTTCTTTCTTTTGATAGTCCAAATATAATTTGCTGTATAGCTATATATTATGATTACTTATTATTCAACTTGAATAATTTGAATTTGTTCCCTTTGCAAGTACTTTTGTGACTCTGCATTTTGTTGTACATAATGTTGTGATATACAGTAGTTCTTACATTTCATTCAGTCTTAAAAAGTCTTTAATTTGACTTGTTAAAACCTGCAGAAACCCTGAGTAAACAGTACCTATAATGCCCCTAAAGTGCACTGGGGTTTGTGGTAAGCAGTCAATTATTATTACACCAACAGTGAATAAAAAAAAAAACTAAAAACAATAGACAGGTAAATGCTTACTTCAGTATTGTTATCATCAAGCAGTAGCCAGTAGACCAGCCTGTTAAAGCCACAGCTGGCCCTAGGCCAATTTACTTATTTTTTTTACGTCTGATTGCAATTATACATGTGGCAAAGTATAAATGTTGCGTTTGAGCAAAAACCCAGTAGGCAGAGAAAATGCAAATAGAGAAAGAAAAGGTTAAATCTTTAGACCGCGAGCTACAGGACTTGACTGACGAGGTGCAGAAGCATTCCTCTAAACTCCAGCCAAGCGATTTAAACTCGACAGGGAGAAACCATATTTGGGATTGAATACCCCAGTCTGTCAGTACCATTTGTGTGTTCAAAATACACACCTTCCGACTATAAAAGAAGATGGCATCATTTGAAGTTATTATGTGCTTCAGTTATAACAAACTCTCGGAAGATGCTATTACTTCACTGTGACTACCTGTGGCTATTAGCACTGATCTTTGTGAATTGGACTGTTTTTGCAATGAGGCCAATTTATATAGAACTGTGCAAGCATAGAAAATGGCACTGAAACAATATATGCTTGGCAGCAAATTTACTTTTTTTTTTACCTTTAGTGGTGGTTTTTGTCTTATTTTTGCCGGTTTAGCGGCTGCAAAAGCTGCATAATGCTTTTGTGAATTTGCCTGTCTCAGTCTAAAGGCTTAGCTTCCTGAGCTTAGCTTCTTGTATGTCTCTGATTTAATACTAATCGCAAAGAGCATTTAAATTAAATGACTTTATGGCACATGAAGTTAAAAAAAAGGCTGATCACACCGACGGGTATGTTAGATGTAATGACTGAAAAATGTAGTCTTAAACTGACTTATATTCAAGCCACACGAATTAGTAAGGCCTTAGAACGTTTGACAAATAGCTAAACAAGAATCTAGAAAATTCCTTACCTTTTGCAGATTACACTTTTGGTAACTTTTTTTTCTTTTCCTTTTTAAATCCGGAAATCAAGAGTAATAGTGCAGTATATTTGTGGAAAAATGTCCTGTTCAAGTTTATTCAGTACAGAGCATAATGACAGCTTAGAAGATGGAATCAAACATTTTTTTATTGGCACACTGTGCATGAGTATTATTAAGTAGCATTTTGTAGAAAATGACCTCAAAAGAGGGAACACGCTGAGAGGAAGAGTAAATAAGACATAGATCTGAGCCCTGGAATTAAGTGTTTACATGTACTGTATGTGAAAGAACAAATCGACCCATAACAGCTTTTGGATCAGATGCTAAACAAAAGTATAAGCCATGCAGAGGAAACCTATGGACAGAGAGGCCAGAGTGCTGCAGAGAGATAGGTGCTGTGGTTACTCAACGGTGCTATCACGTCTGTCCATAGACTTCATTTTGGGTGTGTTTGATGATTAACTGGGCAGCAGGGTGGAGCTCCTCGACAACCAGCTGCTTCTTTATGTGGGAACTGATATGGAGTTGTACACATATAATACAAATATCTACATATTCTACTTGTGCTGCGTAGAGGATCAAACTTTTAATAAGGAAGTACAATCTATAAGTTCAGGATCAGGCGTTTTTGATGGCTCGGTGTACATTATTTAACATCTGATACCATACCGGTACCAATCCTTTGTTTGGCCTGCCCAACCTGTTAAAATGTTCTAACCATTTCTCAAATCAACATTTACCGTGGAGGGGCCAATAAATAACAAAATAGAAGCCAGCACACACACACAAACACACACACACACATACACAAACACACACACACACACACACGCACGCACACACACACACATACACACAGTTTGCGATCAGTATGTGATGTGATCAGTGTGTTATGTGAGTGACTGAGAGAATGCATTTGCAAGATGATTAAAGGGATAAGAAAATAAATTGAACAGGACAGGACAGGACAGCTTATAGACAGGAAAGACGAGAGAGAGGAGGGATGAAACACAGCAACCCGGGCTTCTGCAGAGGCCTTAGTCTACATGGGGCGCACACTCTATTGGGTGAGCTAGAGGTTGCACCGCATAAGAAAGATTTAAAGAAGGAAGGAAAAAATGGTTTAAATTAAAACCCTTACAGGACATGAACACCCGTTTCCTTGGTGAAAGTCTTGTTTCTTCCTGGGATGAGAACTTCGCTCCCTAGATTAGGGTCTCTGTGTCACTGTGGTGAATGTAGCAATACATATGTGAAATACATACGAATTACAGTGTATTACTTTTGTAGCTATATGTACAAACCTAAGATATTTATATTGTTTTGACATGGCAACCTATTAGAACTACTACTAGATCTATTCACATGTGAAAAAGATTCCAGTCATACAATGGCTTTATATTTAACTACTATCCTTTATATTCTTCTCTTAATTTTGTCAGTCCTCAAAAAGCAAAAAAAAAAAATTACATAGAGTAGTTTCTTTAACTTGTAATACACAGAGGGCTAAGACATGACATCATGGTAAAGCAATCTGTTGGGATAGTCATACTGTAGTGATTACTTCCCCACCTGTCGGCGAACAATGGGCTGTGTGATCTACTTGACTCTAACTGGAAGTGAACTAGATTGCATTGCACAGCACGCACGCTCGCTCGCACGCACGCCACACACACACACACACACACACACACACACACACACACACACACACACACACAGCATGAATGGCCAAAGTGAAGTGGCATTTGCTACCATGTCAGATGACTAACCACATGAGTCACATATGGAAGAGAGCAAGTGCCTTCTCCCTCTCAAGGCCAACACCATTCACTGTTTTCTTACAGCTGCAGGGTTTAGACGGTTTCTAATGACTACCAAGGCCTCCCCTTTCAGCACCACAATGAGAAAAAAATGAGCTGAACAACAAACCAAAAACAAACAAACAATAAGCACTTTTTAAAGGGAAGTTCAAATCTTAATTCAACCTGGACCATATTTTCCCATGCTTTGGTGTGAAGTGACTAAGTGTGAACAAGAAACTTTGACACTGGTCCAGTATTGAGCAAGAACGCTGTAACCTGCACCCGTGAAACAGGGTGCAATGTAATCATATAGGGCAAATGTGCATTGTCTATTTTGTTAACTAAAAGTGCTGTTTTTGCCACTGAGACTCAGACTGTTCAATGCACTGAGCACCAACAAATAAAATGAACGTTCACCTCAACACTGCTGGGGTGGAGACGGAGATCTCAGGGACAGATATTTGGACACCTGCAACAACACCAGAGGTAAGAAATATCATTAAAGGGAAGAGATGAAATATGTTTGTTGGAATTTAATTTAAAGGGTCACTTTGTGACTCATGGGAAAAACAATCTTTGGTATTGGTCCAGTATTAAGCAAGATTTCTGCAGTCATCTGCAGTAAAACAATCTAGTAAGTTACTGGGCAATTGCACCTTCAATTTTATGCCCACAAAAATTGCTTATTTATATCAGTGACAGGCTCAGGCTATTGTTGTAAGTGTCTAACAACATTATGGAAAGGATCCCTACAAAGGTAGACCTAGTTTGATCCTTTTTGTTTAACTAGAAACAGCTCTGAAATCGCCATTGTCAAAATTACCAGACTCCCTTTAAATAAACAATACTTTTAGTGTGAGCCAGAGTATTCTCGCATGTATTATCTTACTCTTTAACAAAAAGGTCAACCACTGTGGACATCCTCTCCATAATGTTGTCAGACACTTCTATAATAATCTGAGCATGTCAGTGGTTAAATACGCAGTTTTTGTGGACATAAAATTGAAGGTGCAATTGCCCAATAACTTACTAGCTTGTTTCACGGCAACTGACTGCAGCAATCTTGCTTGATATTGCTCCAATTTCAAATTTTTTTGTTCCCATAAGTCACAAAGTGACCCTTTAAACTAAAGGGTCACTTAACCCTTACATTTTTATCTCTTACCTTTGATGACATTTCTTTATGCAGATACCTTTGGTGTTTTTGCAGGTGTCGGAATATCTGTCCCTGAGTTCTCTGTCTCCACCCCAGCAGTGTCGAGGTGAACACCAGTTTTATTTGTTGGTGCTCAGTGCACTGACAAAGTCAGCTGTTGATCCACAGAATACGTGTCAAAAGCTTTCATTGGCACTGTTTCTTTGTTGGAATGTAGTGCCACTGAAAACAGTGTGTCTTATTTCCCACTTGTGATTTGAACTCAAGTAGAATTGTTTTTTAAATAGCTCTGGCACTATCAGAAAGCAACATTAAAATGGCTCTAATGATGTATTTGGGGTAAGAGTCAATAAAGTGTATGATAGATAGCCCTACGCAGCCGTAAAAACAGTTGCATACTGTATGCTGTAGCTCTGGGAGACCAAATTAATCTAATTTACACTGACATTAGAAGTGATATTGCTTGACAGAAAGCCTAAGATACAAACTTGGGTGTGATATTTGCAATATATAGCTGGCATGTTTAAAAATTGACAGCATAATTGGAAGAAGTAGTGATTGTGGCTGAAGACACAACCTTTAATTTGAACATTTTAGTGAAAAAAGTTTTAAATAGGTAGAAAAATGTGTGTTATGGAACAGCCTGGTCACAATTGCTTTGTGGTTTGTATCATCCACTGGCTTGACCTCTGTGAGTTGATTCTGAAAGAAAGTTATGATGAACACAAGGCAGGGTTTAGTTCACACACTGTTCTAAAGGTTTAATGAGACCCACAAGAATATATTTTCTAACAATCGGTCCATTCACTTTGATGATGTGAGAGTAAATAGATAAGAAAAAGTGAAAATGTGTATTGGTTCAAGTTTGGTTCATGCAGACACATCTTCAGGAAGGAAAACAGTGTAACAAATTATGATTCCAATTAAAACCAAGGGCAGAGGCTTTATTCAGAGATTTAAATAATGGAATTTAACAAATTCACAACAATATGAGAGTTTGTGTTCCTGTTAGAGTTTGTAAGCTGGAAGTCTGTTCCGATTGCTACCCTGGAAGGTGAACTTAGAGGCACTCATATTGATTACTGACATCCACTTAGTCTTATTGTTCTATTTACAGTATATTACCTATATTTCCGAGGGAGCTGGCAGAATAAATCTGATGTTTGAGTTTATGTGGCTTGAAATGTTTTGGTGAGATTTGAATCAGTGGAGCTATACAAAGGCTGAGAGGAAGCACTGCCTGAAGGGAGGAAGATGTGAATGGATTAACCTTATAACCCATATTCTTAGGAATTGTAAGGAAACACTTGAAGAGAAAGGGATGTGTCAGTGACGTATGTCCCAAACTAGGAATAGGAACTTACGTGTGACTCATGCTGAAGTAGCTGTGCTATCGTGTTGAGCTTCAGCTGTGGGTTTTCAGGACTGGGTCTGTTTGTAGTCCTAAAGAGCACACCAGAACAGCCTTTTGCCATAATAAAAAAACTGGTTGTCTTTCCATCAACCATGGTCAAATTAACCCATTCTGTTTTCCTGTTTCATAAAGCATAACGGATAAATAATGCCTCAATTCTGTTTTACATCTTCTAAGCCAACTTAATTTTAATTTGTCACTGCTAGTTTTACAGTTGTTTGACATATTTGGTCAATAAACCTAATTCATATTAAATTATGCCTATTTTTTTTATGTTAAACAACCCAGAAATGATTAATTATTTTAGCTAATAGTTAAAATCAGGGGGACGCACTGTATGTTAATGCATAATTACAGCCTGTTTTGTGTAAGGAATGTGTAAGGACAATACAAGGGCTAAACAACCCCTTTTCTGTCTATTGTGTCTTACTATGACAGTATTGCAGGACATGTAATACAAGTTTCAATGTCTATAGGGACTCCCAGAGGCCTGGTTTATTGTCCTCACAACAAAACAAATGCATGTGCTTCAGTATGTTATGTTATGTACGACATGTTCAGTTTGTTTTTGTGGTGTAACAGAGAGTGACAAAGCTAAAGAGGTTAAGAGATGAAAATATTTGAAAGGCAGCCAGGTTAGAGACATGGCATTCACCACCTCCCTCTTGTATGATTTAATTCCTGCAGACACGTAGGAAGACAATATGTTTTATGCAACTGGAGGAAATAACAGAGTGCTTGTGTGTGTTTGATTCTTTGTCTGTGTTCCAATTATTGTTAAAGTATGAGTCAAAAGAACTCTATCATGAAGAGGGATTCAGAGAGAGAGAAAGACAGAATAGACTAGAGAATGAGCTTGTAACTGAAATTGTTCTTTATTTTAAGTCTGTACTGATTTATTATAGAATAAGTGAAACAAAGAAAAGTGAAAGTCTACAGCTCTGCTACGGCCTCTAGAAGCTGCAATGTTCATTACAGCCCACATAAGTGTTGTGATTGGTTGTGAAGTATTTGATGGAACAGTTTTAACAGTATATGGATGGAGCAAATCCTTACTTTTTAGCATTAGCCGTAGTAGAGCTACAAATGTAATGTATGTGCTCAGTAAAGAGCCTGATTATGTCTGTTTTTGCTCACCACTGTTGCACACAATGCTTGCTCTTGTTGGAATTGTTGGGTAAATTATAGGGTGTTGGTTCTAAGCAGAAATTGGTTTTCTTCAGGAAGGTGGCTGGCGTCTCCCTTAGAGATAGGGTGAGGAGCTTGGAGTAGAGCCGATGTTCCATTGCATCAAAAGGAGCTAGTTGAGGTGGTTTGGGCATCTGGTAAGGACGCCCCCTGGGCGCCTCCTAGGGACGTCCAGCTGGGAGGAAACCTCGAGGAAGACCCAGGACTAGGTGGAGGGATTATATCTCCAACCTGGCCTGGGAACGCCTCAAGATTCCCCAATCGGAGCTGGTTAATGTGAAAGGGAAGTTTGGGGTCCCCTGCTGGAGCTGCTGCCCCCACGACCCGACCCCCGGAAAAGCGGACAAAGTTGATGGATGGATGGTACTGAGACAGCCTCATCATTTTTTTCTATAGATACAATTTTATTACATTTAAGGTTATGAAGTGTTCAACATAGATATGGTTCAACTTCTGGGCAACACAAATGGATTCAGAATAGTTTTAGATAATTTCTTCAAGATGAAATGATTTTGGCATTTCATGCCTTTATTTGTACAGGACAGCTTAGACTCGAAAGGAGAGAGAGGCAGAATGACATGCAGCAAAGGGTCACAGCTTGTTGTCAAACCCTGGATGTTACGGGTAGGTTGGACCCGAACACAGAAACAACACAAGCACACAGACAAAAGGTAAAGAAGAGGTTTTAATCCAACATAAAAACACACAGACGAGAAGCAGGTGGTGGAGGTGAATGATGGTCACACGGAGCGGGTCTGAGGAAACGGCAAACACTGACGACGGACACTGAGACAGGAACAAACAAAGTTAGTCAGAAGCAAGGTTTAGAGATTAACGTGTACTAATGACTGGCCTAGTTACCACGTAGGGGGTAGTACAAACTGGCGCCGAAGAGGTGGTCGGCCCGGGTATATATACTGTGGTGCTGGATTGATGAGGATGGTTAGCAGCTGTGGAGCTGGATTGATGAGGATGAGTTGCAGCTGTGTGGAAAGCGGATGGCAGAGTCTGGACACGCCTCTGGACCAGGTTCCTCAATGGAGCCCTCTAGTGGATGACAGTAATACAGACAGACACACAGGGGAAAAAAGGAAGACAGACATAGACAGCAGGGGGGCCATGACACTGGACTTACGTGTTGGGGAGTAAACCTCTACAGAACACCTGCTCTAGCAGCGTCCAGATGTTCATTTCTTGTGTACATTATTTCTGCATAATGGAGGCATCAGAGGAAGACAGGTCAGGAGGGCCACTTACCGTAGCTTGGGAACCCTCCGGAGATGTACAGAATGTGGACTGGTAGCTGTTCAGTCAGTTGAGCCAGGCACCAAACCCCCAACTGCTCTGGGCGCCTGTAATGGGCAGCCCCTCACTCTGACATCTCTCCATTAGACAATAAAGTATATCTAATCTTAATTGTTAAAACGGAACCTGCTACAGACCCATGAAGACAGTAATGTTAGCCTAAAAGATTCAGGGCTTTTCAGAAAGCCCCCCTTTGTTTGTGCTTGTATTTAACAAGTCTCATAGTTGTACGACAGGTGTTTTAAGTTTAACTTGATGCTGTGAATTAAGGGCCAAACTAAATCTGTGTGGTAAACATCTCACATTCATGTAGCTACAAACTGTGATCTCATCAGGCTGAGTTTAAGCCACATGTTCTCCTTAGGTGATCTATCAGTTATCACAGCATGAGTTAACAGCAGGAAATAGGCCTGCACATTTTCTTAATTTTCCAGGTCTTCTGAGGGTCACATTGCCAGCTCTTTCGGTGGAACATTTGGTCATCCCAAAAGAGAGCACCACATAAAACATTAAATGAAGTAAACTGTTCACAAAATACAGTAAGTTGAGCTATTTAAATTAGCTGATACATGGTTAAACCTCATTTGCTCTTACCAGTGAACCGTGTTTTCTTCGTCCACAGCAATCCTACCAATCGTTCCCAGAACACCCCGGGGAGTAAATATCAACATTGTCCTTGTAAATGTTTCACTCATTCCCAAGAAGGAACAATCCATAATTTTTTCTAAACTTGCCATTTTCAGCATGTAGCTTGCTAGCTCGGCATTTGTAGTTCTTTTCTGTAGCAGAGGGGTGTTCAGAATGACAACTTTGGTATTAAACGACAAGGCATTTCTGATACACGATACTACGAGGCAAATGGCAGGTTCCTAAAAAGTATCAAAGTTCGTTACCAGCCCTTATTTTGACACGTTTTAATTAATGTTCTACTGTTTCTTTTGTCATTGGTTAGATTTTTTTGTGTTAATGTGCAATGAAAAACAATTTGTAAAACAAGTTTGCTTTTAGAAATATTAAGTACTTGTGTAGTGTCATGTGTCTACGCACAGACTAAATATCTCAGTTGTGGTGCACCATACACAAACCATGATATATAATTTTTAGCATTTTTAGTGATGACAAACATTTGTTTGCAGACTGAATCATGTTGTATGGTGTGATCATGTAGCTTTATGCCACAATTACATGTCTCTCTCAAGACCAAGGGTTATAGGTAACCATGTCATACATGCTAGAATCTCTAAATGAATTCTGTTGTTTGACTCTGCTGTTTCTGTTTTTGCAGCTTGTCTTTTTCGCTACAACATCCTGTCACTGGTTTATTTCCTCTATCTGCTGCTACTGCCATGGTTCCTGTGTCCGAACAAGCACACACTAAGAGGTAAGACAATATGTGGTGTGTTACATTGTTTTTCAGACTAAGGGTTCGTCAAATTTAATGCAATTCCAATCACTGTAACGTCAGTTTGTCCGTGCTCTGAGTGTCCATTCTTGGCCATTATTTGCTTCTGTATAAATGGATATAAGGCAGTATCAGTTTAGGACAGTAGGGAGACTGAAATATGCGGTATACCAGTCACATCCAAGTTTCCGTCAAAATGACATAGCTCTTGCTGGCGCGTCAGGATTTAAAGCGCAACCAGAGGTGGGGCACCACTTCGGTTTTTTTTTATGGCGCATGACAAAGCAGAAACAGGAAGCCTGAACGAGCTTGAAGGTGATGCCAGGACTCTCAGAGTGACTACAAGTCTCTTGTAAACTTCTGGGTCAAGTAAGTTGAGTTATTTTTTGGTGAATGAAAGGCTTGATCCAGCAAATCAAATCATTGACATTTCTCCTGGCAGTTCTGCCGTTGTTTACTTTTGTTTTCATCTTCTTCTTCTACTCCATAGAAATAGCAAAGTTGGTAGCCTTTCCTCATTAGCGCCACGTCTGTTCAGAAGAAGACTTACACTAAGACTACCAGCACAAACAGTTAGGGCACTCTCATGGCGTCACATTCGCGGGCGGCAGCTCAGCTTTGGCTAGTGAAAGAAACAAACTCCTAAGTTTGGTTAGGGGTGACTTAAATATGCTATGTAACAGGTTTGGTTAAGATTAGATCAAATATGTGCCAAAATAAGCAGAAAAAAATCTAAAATGGCCAGACATTATATAGGTGCATAAAATCTCTGAAACATGCTAGAATAGAGAGAGAAATACATTTTAGTTACACTTTACTTGAAGGTGTCTACATAAGAGTGACATGGCAATGTCATGAATGAGTCATAAAACATTATAAACAAGTCATAAACGTTTATGACATAAGGCTTCTTTCAGTAAGTGTCATTCGGTTTTGTAATGATAAGTTATGGTTAGGTATATAGGGTTAGGTTAGGGTAGAAACATAGCAACCTGGATGGGCGCTGTGAGGGGCACGGGCACAAAGTGAATAAAACACTTAAAACCTCCTTAAAAAAATTGGCTTGGTTCTAAAAAGCTGTTTAAAAGAAGGCCAAATGTTCAGAGCAGGGTCAAAGAACCACAGGACAGGACGGAGAGCGGGAAAATAAAAATTTAAGTAAAAGGTCTCCTCCACTCCTGCTCCGGCTCCTCTCCCAGAGACACTTCCACATAATTACAATAAATAAAATAATTACAATAATTAAAATATATATACACTGTACATAGAGAAAAGAGAGGGCGGCTGGGAGTTATAAAGATAAACAAATTAATTAAATAAATAAAATATATAGAAAGGGTTATATATATATATATATATATATATATATATATATATATATATATATATATATATATATATATATATATATATATATATAGGGTTCTTGTCTCATGACAGTGTCATGAACTCTTATGTAGAAAACTTTAAGTAAAGTGTTACCGAAATTTCCATCGACAACTCATGACTCACTGTAACTATCTAGGTAGTCTTGCTTTGCCAGATCTCCACAGTTCTGCGTAGGTGGGTCTGGCTAGTCCACACAACATTCCTGGATAGGAGGTCGGTCAGGGGTGGGTCAAAGGTCAGGGGTCGGTTGCATTTCTTTAAACCAATCCCAATTGTCTTGGGCCGCGTTAAGCTCCGAACGAAAAGAAAAGAAAATGCCACATACAATATTAAATGAAGTTCACACAACTGTTCACACAATACAGTAACATGAGCTATTTAAGTCAGCTGGATACATGGTTAAACATCATTTGCTGTTATCAGTGTATCACTGTGTGTATTTCGTCCACAGCAAATCCCTGCCAATTGGTGCCAAAACAACCCAGTTAGATTAAATCTTTACAATCATTTCCCGAACAAACCAAGCAGAGCTGCCTTGTTGTACGATCCAAATTCTCTTTAAAACTTGCCATTTTCAGCCTGCAACGTTGCTCAGAGGTTCCGGAGCTGAAAGTGATTTGATTTGATATCACAATATTCATTATCGATATCACAATATTCATTATCGATATCACAATATTAATTATCGAAATCGCAATATCACATTTTGTCAATATTGTGTACACCTAGTTGGTAGTTAGCAGGATGTCCCAAAAAGCTACTCCCCAGTCTCTCGCCCGCCCATAAGCTATTTTTGTAGCATCGTGAGCATAGATTAAACACTGAAACAGGAATCATTTCCATTCTTCTAACCTCCCGCTATATTGTTCAGGAGCAGGCACAAGGTTCACTGGGCTGAAAGTTACTCACGGGTACAACTTGGGAAGGTGAAGAATCTGTCAGAGACTGAGCTGAAAGCGGTGGTGGATGGTTTTCCTCTCGAGGCATGATGGTAGAGAACTGGTGAAGGGAATCCATGATTCCTTGCAACATATGAGAGTGTTGGCCAAACAGTATGCCTTGGAAGGCCACGGCATGGTGGAGCAAAAAACCTTGAGGGTTTGAGTCAGAATCTGCTGGGTCCATTTTTGGCCAGATCGTTGTGTTATGGAACGGCACTAGAGGTTGGACCCAAAGCAGACGTGATGCACAGGAAATACGTTTAAATGAATATTGCTAGGGGCAAGGGGTGTTGTATCAAGGGAATCCAACGGTGAGTGATGGGTGCAGTGCGCTCTCCAGAGCATGCCCAGTGAATCAGTGTCTTTTGTTTGTGGCGTCGACCCTGTGATAATGGCTTCCTCCAGAGTCTAACAAACAATTCCAAAACTTCTTTGCATGCTTTAGGGGATGATTAGAGAATGAGCTTCACATGACGCAGCCTGCAAACTAAGCCACGCCCACAACTCCCAGTCACAGAGCAGGAGGGAGAAACATGAAAAATAACAAACAGGGAAACAATCAATACCATACCATACCATACCAACTTTATTTGTTAAGCGCTTTACAACAACCAAAGTTGACCAAAGTGCTGTGCAAAAAATAAACAAACAAATTTAAAATTAATAACCATACAATTAAAAAACACACAAAGTAGCAAATAAGAACAAGTAAATGAAGTCGACATCTTACTATGTGTCAAAAGCCAAAGAGAAAAGATGGGTTTTAAGAAGGGTTTTAAAGACAGATAAAGAAGAGGCCTGTTTTACATGCAAAGGCAGATCATTTCATAGTTTAGGGGCAGACACAGCAAAGGCACCGTCCCCTCTGAGCTTACGCTTAGTTTTAGGCACAGTCAGGAGCAGCTGATCATCTGACCTGAGAGCGCGGACAGGTTTATAAGAGTGTAGAAGCTCAGAGAGGTATGGCGGGGCAAGACCATTTAGTGATTTAAAAGCAAATAACAGAATTTTTAAATGGATCCTAAATTGAATAGGAAGCCAGTGTAGTGAAGCTAAAATAGGGGAGATGTGCTCATGTTTACGTGTGCCCGTTAAAAGACGTGCATCATCTGGAGACGGGTGATGGAGGACCCACTAACCCCAACATATAGTGAATTACAGTAGTCCAGCCGTGTAGTTATAAAGGCATGGATTGCAGTTTCAAAATGTTGCCTTGACAAAAAAATTTTGGGCCAATTGCCTCAAATGAAAGAAGCTTGATTTGACAACAGCTTTGATTTAATTGTCAAATTTAAGCTCAGGGTCCACTTTAACTCCTAGGTTTGTAATGTTAGATTTAATATAGGGTGCCAAGGAGCCCAAATCTACAGGCAGGGACCCAGTGGTGCCTCCAAAAACCATCACTTCTGTTTTTTTATCATTGAAACTTAAAAAGTTCAGAGCCATCCAGACTTTTATGTCGTCAAGACAATTGAATAGTTGAATAGTCCAACTGAGTTATCGTTTTTCTTTTTAAGAGGTACATAAATCTGACTGTCATCTGCATAACAGTGGAAAGAAATGCCGTACTTTCTAAGTATGGAACCAAGTGGAAGCAAATACAAAGAGAAAAGCAGAGGGCCGAGGACTGAGCCCTGTGGGACCCCACACAAGAGAGGAGCAGAGGAGGATCACTTATGCTAACACAAAACGTTCGAGCCTCTAAGTATGACCAGTCCAGTGCTATGCCACTGATGCCCACCCACTGCCTTAAATGTTTCATGATCCACTGTGTCAAATGCAGCAGTTAGATCTAAAAGCACAAGGATAACACAATCGCCAGAGTCAGTTGCTAAAAAGATATCATTAAAAACTCTTAAAAGAGCGGTTTCGGTACTGTGCAAGGTTTTGAAACCGGACTGGAAAACCTCAGGTATTTTATGTTCTTCAAAAAAGGCCAATAATTGACTGTGCACAATCTTCTCTAAGATTTTTGAAAGGAAAGGCAATTTAGAAATAGGCCTGAAATTTGCAAGAACTTACGGATCTAGAGCAGGTTTTTTAATCAGAGGTTGAATTACTGCATGTTTTAAAATTTCAGGGACCAGACCCGAGGTCAGACTACTATTTATAACTGTAACAACAGATGGTCCCACAGTGGGGAAAACCTCCTTAAATAGTTGAAGGGGGACAGCATCATTTGGAGAACCTGGGGGCTTCAAGTGACCAACAACCTCCTCTAAAAAAGAGAGAGTCCTAGGCTCAAAATGATCAAAAACAGCCGAGAAGGGGACAGAGATTGAAGGGTCTGAAGCTGAAGGTGCAATTTGAGACCTAATAGAAGTGACTTTATCAATAAAAAAGCAAAGGAAATTTTCACAGATAGCAGGAGATGCCTCCATACAAGCATTCTGCGGGGCATTTAAAAGTGAGTCAATGGTGTTAAATAAAACATGAGGCTTGTGACAATTTGCCAGAATAATATCTGAGAAATATTTTCTTTTAGCATATTTCACAGTTTCCTGGAAATGCCGCCAGCAATCCCTTAACATTTGAATAGACACCTGCAGTTTGTCCTTCTTCCACTTGCGCTCAGCTCTACGGCACTCACGTCTGGCAGCATGAGTCATGTCATTCAGCCAGGGCTCAAATTTAGTTTTAGGCTGCCTGGATTTTAATGGAGCCACAGTGTCTAAAACAGTTTGGCAGGTGGAGTGAAACCATGAGCTAAGCTCTTCTGTGTGCAATACAGACTCAGGAGTGTTGATGTTCTGACTGAAAACAGCCGAGAACTGAGCAGCAGTGGAAGGGTTAATCATGTGACAGCGCCGTGCAGCAGCGCAAGGTTTAAATGTATGACAGGCAAGAGCAGTCTCAAATAATACAGGCAATACATACAATCAGGGAGAGGAAAGGGCTGCCAACATGGCATTATGAGAATGGGTTTTGAATCATTTACAATCCTGTAATTTTCTCCACCTGTTAATAGCCTGATCAAGTGGCATTATCGCCGTCATGTCTTTCTCTTTCCCCATTAGTTACTTTATTTTCTGTGATGGTCCTCTCCATTATCAGCCATAATTCTAGCAGATAACTTGTAAAATAACACTGAAATACAATTAGGCCTGCATAAAAAAATCTCCTGCTTCCTTTTCCTGGTTCAAAAGGCTGGATACTAACACAGGCTTTCTGGTGTTACAAAGAAATTGGTGACTCATCAGAATGTGTTACTGTAGCGCCTTCTACCTGCCGCAAATCATTCTCTGACTGCGTGGGAAAAACCAAACCCGGACTGAAGCCTACTAAAGGCTAATGGGTTTACTAAAAATAGGTCTCTTTTTAATTGTTAGTCTTGTTTGCTGTTAGAAGTCATTCATTCAATTGATCATTGAATGAAAAAAGACAGCTTCAGAAAAAGTATTTATTAAAAATGAAGTTAAAAAAAATTTTAAAGTTACATTATACACTTTAAGTAACATTTTTGATGCAGGGATTTTACTTGTTTTGGAGTATTTTTACAGAGTGATATTGCTACTTTTACTGTGAAACTTTTAAATACTTCCTCCGCCCCTGGTATCATAAATGATACAAACCCACTGAGAGACCACTTTTCTTGTGAAGATTATACATGTGTGGGTTTAAGTAGTTCCTCTGATATTTCCCCACAATTTTGAAATGAAAATTACTCTTTCACCAACTGACTTGTGATCGATGGTCCCAGTTGCTAGGGGGCTAAATCAATAGATTTATATTCCAGTCCTCCCTTCTGTCTCTAATCCTGACAGTCTTTCTGATTTGGCAATTAAACTGCGTGAAGAGGCTTTTTTATTTTGGTGGGTTAAAGGGGGGGGGGGGGGGGCAATTATCAAAACCTTAGGAGCAAAACATTGACCCAGATGTGGACACCTATAAGCACAATGTCAGCCTCACACGATTTGCAAAACAATACACACAGTGATTTGCAAAACCCACTTTTATACATTAGACACAGAGGTATATCATGATGTCACTTCCTTGCAATTCCAAAGCACTGACTGAAACTACAAACCTGTGACACACACCCATCGGGTGCACGAACACATGATTGCTTAATTGTAGACAAACCAGCCAGATTTACAGTAAGAGACAGTTTAAGTCAGAACTGGAGATTAGTAAAAAACTGTCATGTGTTGAGATATTCAATTACATTCTTATACATACTGCATAAGACCCCGGGATTTACATGGTCCTAGGAGAAGAATTCTCTATAACAGTGATTCTTTGGCACTGTTATAAAATCAAGGATTTTATCTTTAAAACCATTGGGAGAATGAAGGATTCATATTTAAATGGTGCTTCTTGAAGTCAAGCAATGGTTCTAAGTGTCTTTTTTTTTGTTGAAGAAATGAGGTCTGGGTACGATATTATCTTTGAATCCTTGAGTATTTTTTTAAAGAAACAAGGCATATCTCTACATGTATGATGTCACTGTTAATTCATTGCGGCTTGCAACAACTCAGACTTAGGTATTCAAACAGCAGTATTTCAGTGGAGACAGACCACTGTGCTGCTCTGGAAGTTGTTAGAAGTCCATGAGAGTGTCATGGACAAACAGTTCCCTCCATGCTCCCTAATACCTCCATACTCTAATCCAGTTTGTTCTGTGTGCTGTTTCCTGGAGGTGAAGAGACACACTGTGATAAGACAGTTTGAGACATGAAAAATGTTAAAACGAGACGGTATCTCGCCAGGTTGGGGTAAAAAACAAAGATGAAAGCTGTTTGTGTTGCATGTGTGAACATGACTAAAAGAGATTAAAGGCCGCAGTGCAGATGTGTCAGCAGGACTGCTCTGTGTCTGCTGGATGGAGTATGGCATTTGTTCACAACACTTCTTTACTGTTACATTTCATTATGTTGATGAAATATGAAGGTCCTATTTCTGTTTGTTTAGTAAACTTTCTTATGACTGGGTAAAACATGTAAAAAACAACAGACGATTGGATTAATAATAATATTAATAATAATAATAATTCTAGAGGCTAAGCCCAAGCTTTAAGCCCCGAAGGTGCCTTTCCACAAGTAGAATAATTGATGGACTTTTTACCTTTTTGATCAATGAAAGTCCAAGTCATATTTGCCATGAACACCCTTGGTTCTATTTTTTTCCATGAGATTTGAGTCAGTAGTCCAGACAAATTACTGCTTTTATGTATGCTTGTGTGGTGTTGCTGTGCGTGCATACGTGTGTGTGTGCATGTGTGTGTGTGTCGCTGTGTGGTCCAAAATTGTATGTGTTTCTGGGTTGCACCAGAGGAACTGAGGGCAATTATTGGCTCTGACAATAATTATACACTTTAATTGTATTATATTTTACATGTCAGCAATCTCAAACTGCTACAGAGCACATAACATTGCAATGAAAAAAAGAGAGGGGCCACGGTATTTAAATTAAGTTTTAAAGGTCCAATATGATATATATTTACTGTTATAAATCCAAAAATGAAGGAGGCTGTAAATGAGGACCATGAAGTTGCAGTGTGTTTAGCGATTTTTGCCGCAATTCTAAGCCAACAACGTGTGTTCAGTCGTGTGGAGAGGCAGGAAGGATGTGTTGTTCGTATCTTAATTATAAGCCGAAAAAGTATGTCTGTCAGTTGGGTACAGAGCTCTGTGGGTGCATGGGCTTTTATGACTGTCAATATCTAACGTTAGCTACTCCGCTGTGTAATGTCTGGCTAAGTGAGACAAGCGTCTAGCAACATTGTTATGGCTCCTTTAGTGAGGAGGGGGCAGGGAGACGGCTCTCTCCAGTATATTGAATTTGTACTGCAGTAACTATTTTAAACACTCACTGTCAGTATTACATATTGCACCTTTAAGCAAGGCTTTAGGACATTCTTTGATTTTCTGAATAGGTTTAATATGTAGGTATGTAGACCTTTAAAAATACATGTTTATGAACAAATAAATATACCTATACAAGTAAATATGTCTCTCAGATGTATTGGTTTGCCCTCTTGTGGACATAATGTGCACAAATAGTTCTTTAAATATATTCCATCCTTTGTTTTTTTAAGAAGGAATATTTGTCATTTTGGTCAGTTTTGACAACCTTGCTCAATACTGAGGAATTTTCTTTAAATTCTTTTCATCTTTTATGACATTGTTTTTAAATGTTCTGCTGTCCTCCATCAGTACTGCAACCACTGCAAAGAGGAAAAGGGGCTGTGGCGCCAGCTGTGATTCTATCTGTAGCACTCCTGTCATTTTTAACAGAATCAACACATTCCAACTTTTCCCATTTGAATGCCAAAAGGTATTTTAATAGATAGATGAATCCAGCAAAGATCCAGATTCCATGTTTGAAAGGCAATATTATTTACTTTGTGTTCTGGCTAATTTCATACCTACCATGACCGCCGCATAGAATTATGTGACTACAGTAGATGGTTTCTGAAAGTAAAAAAAATATTGCATTTGCTTTTTTAACGACGTGGGCTCTTGACAGGAAATTGCGTTGGTCTTAAGCTAGCAAAGACACTTTTACTTTAACAGTGATTGTGATTGGTTGAAAGAGGTGCAAAAAAACCAGAGTGTTTTCCCCTTTTTCCATAAGAGCGATGTAGCCAGACCATACTCCAGACCACACTCCAGCACTGACACAGTGCTGGGGAGATCAATATAACAATGCGAGACTGGTATGACTGGGATTGAAAATTGAACCAAAACAATATTTTCAGCCTAAAATTAGAAGATCTCAATTGCTAATTTTACTTCTTCAATTGTGAGTCTCAGTTGTGATTTTGATAGTTATTGTTTCATAAAGAAAATGTCTTGAGGAGAAGAATGTTTTGAGCTGTGTTTGGTTTGAAATAGTCTATATCCACAACTTCTCTACTTCCCGGATTGCTTTTGTTCTACCAAACATTCTGCCGGAAATCACTCCTTTCGGATGTCCATTTTCCGATGTTCGTCAGCTTTCTTTGTGTTGTAATTCTAATCTCCGGTTGATTTCTGCGGACTAGGGTTAACTGCTCCTCAGATCTCTGCAGGGTAAATCCGGACAGCTAGCTACACTTTCTGTCCAATAAGAGTTTTCTGTCGCAAAACAAAAACAACCTTTGAACGTACAATACCTTTTCCTTCCCGAGGCTATTCTTTAGCGACAGTCGTGGCGCCGCTCGGTGCTTAGTACAGCCCAAGAGAATTGTGATTGGTTTAAAGAAATGCCAATAAACCAGAGCATGTTTTTCTCCCATTCAGGATTGGACTAGCCTTACCCTCCTAAGCAGGGCTGTTGAGGAAGGTCTGACAATGCGAGACTAGGTTTGAAAAGTATCTGGGGTAGCTCACCTGGTTGAGTGCGTTTCACAATGTTAACTGCGTGTTTAAACTGCTACCGTTACATTTAGTTAGGAGGACGTGTTGATTTAGGGGCGCTAATTTAGGAAACGCTCCTGTGGGTAGGGACAAGCAAGCTACGTGGTCGTACTGTATGTGTAGGAGGACTTGTTGATTTAGGAACTTTTAGAGTTCCTCTTGTTTCTCCACACACACACACACACACATTTCCATTCACAGAGGGTTGGGCTAGAAATACAAACAGTAGAAGGGGAAACTGCTGCAAGTGTGCCATTGGAAAATGCCTTAGTAAGATTTGACTCCTTCACATTCAATTCACTGCTATTCAGTGAATAATCAGCAACTATATTGATTAATCATCAATTAATCATGTAAGTCATTTTTCAAGCAAAAATTACATACATGAACTTGTTTTAGCTTTATAATTGTGAGGATTTACTGTTTAACAGTAATCTGAATGAATATCTCTCGAAGACATTTTAAGACATTGTTGTCCTCCCTATGCTACGTGTTAAGCCTGCTGTGTTTATAGCCACATATTATGGACACAGTGGGGATCTACTGACGGCATGTCATGGCACGGCACAGCTTTCATCACAACTAACTACCACTCATAAACACCTTGCCCTATTAAAGCATCTTCACACCCACCACTGCACATCATGTATGTGTAATGGGTGGAAGTTAGAAACATTACTGGAAGAGAAAAGGATCAAGCTTGACATGACATTTAGCCATCATAGTTGACTTATTAATGTGTGATTCCTTAAATTAACAAGGCCAGAGGAATGCAGCTGATGGTTGTAACTAGTGACTCAACATCAGTGAAGCCGAACTCAGGACTGACATCTGCCATCCATCCATTACCTCGCACAGACATATCCCAATAACTACCCTCCAGTCTGCTGTGGATTAGCATTTCTACAATTTCCTTTTGACCAACACATTGGTTCATGGTAGGCTACAGTAACATAACATTTTTGGTGGATGACCATCCCCAGATGATGGGGTTTTGGTTCTGATTAGGCCTGGGCAATAATTTAGTACTTCCAGAAATCCACTTTGATGGAATCATGTCATTATGAAATGATCATATCATAGATACGTATCTTGTTTTCTACATATATTGACATATAACTATATAGCAACCTTAACAAATAGGTGAAATGGGAATATAACACTGTGGGCACTAGTGTATTGCAGTGCACAGTAGTAGGTACTGAATATACTTTGAATGCTGCACATACACACACACACAATACTTTTTTGTAGTACAAATTCATTGTTGAATTAAGTCAGCACTTTTTTTTTACGAAAAAGGAAATTATAGAATACCATCAAGCTTATTCTTTAAGTAGGTGTTTATGTTTCACTTTTGATAAAGGTACGTTAGCAGTTTCCAGATGCTTCCAGTCGTTGTGCTAAAATAAACATGCGATATTCGCATCTGACCCAGGGTAAGATTGGGAAAGGCATGAGTAAGAGGCATGAGTAAGTTTTTACACAAAAAAAAACAGTGTCTAGAAGTATATGATAGTAATCCCTTTAAGCCATCACTTATGACCCACTAGAAATGTGTGGTGGTGTCTGTATTTGCAGAGACCCTGCCACCTGCATGTATTTCCTTATTTTGCCTTGTCCAGGACATTTTTGGGCCTCAGCCTCTGTAAAACCATGCAAGAGGAAGCTACCAAAAGGGTGGATACAGTGCAGAAAAAACGCAAATAAAGTGAGTCGAAACACCAAGCAGACAAAGCTCTTTCCAAACGAGAGTGAATCTGGAGTTGGCTTTTACCTGCTGGCAAGCACCATAAACACTAGTTGAGCCAGCGGGAGTGACCAATTTTAAATGTTTTTAAAAACTGGAACTTACAAATCCTTTTAAAGGAAAACTTTGTTTTTATTCAACCCGGAATCTATTTTCCTATGTTCCATGTCTAAGTGGGTATAGGGAACAACACTCTTTGATTTTAGGCCAGTATTAAGCAAGACAAACAAGCTACAATGTAATGTTAATCAGTAATTGCGCACCTTTAATTTACGTCCACAAAAAGTACTTGTTTTGCAACTGACATACTCAGATTATTAGTTACAGTGTTGACCTTTTTGCTTAAGATTAAGATTCTTTTTTGTTTAACATGAAACATCACCAAAATTGCTGTTGCCAAACCCACCCGACTCCATTTAAATAAACAGTAATTCTATCATTGTAAAACTAACTTTTTCACCAATGTATGGGAAAATTGGGTCGAGTTTGAACCCCCCCCCCCCCATAAAAAAAAAGAAAAGAAAAAAAGAAATGCTGTAAAAATGCATATGCTGTATTTGACTGTACATTGAACTTTGTTTCCCCTTGTCTTCTTGTCTCCCTGTCTTCCAGGTCACACAGGTCGGTTTATCAGAGCGGTATTCTGTACCAGTCTACTATTTGTACTGTCTCACATCTGCTTCCAGACAGTACTATACACATATCCTCCTCTCAACATCGCTATAGGTGATAACTGTTCACAATGGGACACCATAAGCAGACAAATAGGACTGTCCAGGTATGTTACTATTGTAGCACCAGTTATCTTGCCATTGTCATTAATGTTTGGAGTGCTAATTGATGAAGGGTGTCTAAATTATGAGTTTGATTATCCAAACAATACTCTGCTAGAGTGAAGTTTTTACATAGCAACATGCAGCAGGTTCATTTTTTTTGCCCCCATTAGGGGGACTTGCAAAATATTTGAGGAAATATAAGAATGTAAGACTTTCAGTTCCATCTACATGCAGGTGTTTGTAGATGGAAAAATGTTTGACCCCCTTTGACATTTCCACATATGCATGTGTGTGTCTTGTAGGCTTCCCTTGGATGATCCGTGGAGTGTATTACGCCTTCTGTGTCCTGACCTGGGTGTGTGTGTGGTTGCCCTGATTACAATGGTCCTCTGCAACAGATTGGTCAGAAACAGAAGAATGGTGGCTGCTGCCAACATTACAGCGGTGAGTAATTTGAGTGTTTGCAAGAGTGAGAGATGCAGCTGAAGGGGTCACTGTGTTGCTGGGATGAAAATCTAAATTGACATGGTGTTTAATTGATGACACGGTGCTGCTTTATGAAGAAAGTTGACTGGAAGATAATGCAAATCAGTATCAGTAAGTTCGATTCACTTAAAGTGAATTTGTTTTTCATTGGTGATGGCGCAACGCACATTCCTTTGGTGAAGGAGATCTGGCTTCATGTTTAATGTAGGCAGCCTGTCAGACCATCAGATTATCTCATGGTAGGCTTATAGTATGTCTGTCATTTATGGATATCAGTAGTAGGCAGCTGTGATATAACCTTTTTGCTTTTTCTGGCACAATTTCTTCTTAGCCATGCTTTTGTTTTTATTAAGCAGACTAAAATTGCTGCAATGGTTTTTGGTGCCCTTCTTAAAGAATTTTTCCTTGTTTTGAACAATGTGTTTTCATCCCTTAAAAAGGTCGGCTACCGTTGTTTGGGCTTTATAAACATGGCTGACAGCCTTCTCCTTGCTGTACTGAATGTTATTAAACTCTGTGTGTGTCCACAGAGCGCTAATGCAGATATGGATTGAATTAGGCTCAGTGACTTTACAGTGATTGCCCCTGTGTAAAACCATATGAGCTCAGTTCGAAAGGCCACACTAGTGCCTAGTTGTTATACTGACTTGCCTCTTTTTCTCTAACCCTTAACCTAATAAGTATTTTATTACCACAGTAGACAAATATTTCACAACAAGTCTTACAGTCCCAAGTGAACAGTTTCAGTAAAAGTAGCAAAAGTCCTCATTGTGAAAGAACAGTAGAGGTTAGTTTGCCATTTAAGGGAAGACCTTATTCCTCCAGTTTAAGAGATTTCCATAATTTTAGGTCAGTTGATGAAAAGAGTTAAGGAAAGATGGACCGAAGGAAGAAAGGAAGAATGAGAAGAAGGAAAGACAAAAGGGATTAATAAAAGGGAAAACTAAGATGATAGCTGTACTTGATGAACTTATCTGATACCTTTTTTTAAATTGGCAAACTTACAAACTCTGAAGTGATTTGTACCTGGTTCAGCCCACTTGTTCAAACATGAGGACAGTGTGATATTTCAAATTTCAGGTATTGGCTTTCATAGAAATCATATTTTGATTATATAATACAATTGTGGTTTGTTTTACAAAACTTTAAAGTACACAAACAGGAGCACCAAGCAGAGCACACCTTTAATAACCCAAGCATTATTTGTGTTGCTCCTCATGGTGTCCAGGAGCTCTCTAAGCTTTGCCTCTATGTTGGGAACTGGCTTTTAGTAAACTAGGAGTCACAACAGGCAAAGTTAGCCTGATGTTGTAGGTGATGGCATCTCTGAAAACTGGCTCTCACAGACATAAGGACAGCAGAGATAAGGGCTAGGAGAGCTAGCATCGGTGTGAACACATGTGCAGATGGCTTGGTAAACAAGTGTTTCTAGTCAACATTGACGTCGACTTGGGAGAGACACATACTTACCTTGTTCACTTCTCCAACTGAGCTGCCACACAAACATAGACAAACAGCATGTCTACGTTTGTGTGTGGGTATCTCTTTCTTTGGAAAGTATTGAGATTTTTTTTATAGTTCTAGTTGTTAGCATTGTTTCTTCCCATTATTCTATGTATTATAATTCAAGGTGCTCTAAGTGATGTTGGGTGATGTAACTTCTTGTTGACGTTCAAAGTATTTTATAACAAAACGGAGGCAAGCTCACCCCTCCCTCCTCCTCATCCTGTCCCCTCCCCCTCCCTTCCGTGCACTAACACCATAACCCTCACCCCCAAATCCTTCTTGGCTAGAACACTATTTATGTTTCGTGTTTCAGGTTGGCGCAGTTTGTTTTTGTTGGCAAAAACAGGCAGGCAGCTAGCAGATAGTGAGGAGATGTTTTTTACAGTGTGTTCTGAGGACAAGCAGCTAGCAGATAGTGAGGAGGTGTTTTTTACAGTGTCTTCTGAGGACAGGCAGCTAGCAGATAGTGAGGAGATGTTTTTTAAAGTGTGTTCTGGGGACAGGCAGCTAGCAGATAGTGAGTAGATTTTTGTTGTATGTGAAAAAAAATTTTGTAGTCCAAAAAATGCGTGACATTGCTTCACCTTTCAGTATTTCCAAAAGATTGGTATGCGGACCAATGCTGGTCAACGAGCGACCCTTGGTGGTCTGCGAGTAGATTTGGTAAAATTTCATGCTTTTAATTTTAAATTCAAAAAACTTTCTCAAAAGGTCAGCCAGCCACCTCAAACACTTTTTTATGGGGTAAAATATTTATTATTTTGTTAGTCCTCAAAAAGTTGAATAAGCACTGCTTAAGTTCATCCCCATACTCCTCTGTCTGATCTGTGTGTGTGTGTGTGTGTTTCCACCTCCCTGTCAATGTTAATTACTGATTTAAGGGTCTTTATTGGCATGACTGCATACATAAAAATTTCAGCCAAAGCAAACTACACAATTAGCCTACAATACCCAATAATAATAAAAAAAAATGGGAGACCTTAAGGACTATGGATAAAAATAACATTAGATATAAATAACGCTGATATTAATTAATTGCCATGTGAGACAGACTGTTTATAAAGTTGCGGAGTTCATGACAAGATGCTACATATCTCACTGTCAGTTTACAGCCGTCCTCCCTTTCTTCCAGTTGGACTGGAAGTCTCTTGAAGTCTCTTACATAGAGAAACTCTTGAAATATTTGTATTATTTTTGTAAAGAATTAGTCTCTAAGGCTTTGATATTGCCTTCACTGGGTTAGGAAGGGCAGCTCTAGTTCATCTGTTCTCTGGTCACAGTAAACCCCAAGCTCTCTTTGCTGGGCAGCCAGGGCTGTCCGTGTCCGCTACTTCCATTTGCTCACTCAGTCTGTACTTAGTCAATGTTTTCCTCAGTTTTATTTCAGACACTTTGCAGGTTGCAACAGTGTACTTCCTGTTCAGGGCCAGATAGGTTTGCATTTTGTCCTGGAATTTTGTTAGTTCTGGAGAGTGGGCCACTTGTTTTAATATGATTTGAAAAATTTAAAGCTTGTTTTTGAATATTTTATAGTAGAGGATATTGGCCTAAACCAGCTCTGCATGTAGAGTATGGAGCTCTTCTCTGCACCTGGAAAATACTTTAGCAGAACTCGGCATGCAGGATTTAAGCGTAATGTTTGTCCCATTTTGTCCAATCTTGTTGAGTCTGTCCCCCACACCTGGCTGCCATATAATGCAATAAGTTCAATAATTCATTTTAATATTTTGAGCCTGGTTAAAACTGGTAATTCACTGGTTTTAGATCTCTTGATTGCATATAAAGATGTTTTGCTTTGTATTTTAGTTCATTTTTTAGTCCGTTTCCTGTTTGAAATGTTCTAAAATATTCATAATGAATTTTTTGTTGGACAAAGTTGTTTGCATTGTGAGTCCTTTTTTTACCTTCTCACTTTTTTCTGACTCATTTTTTTCTGTCTCCGGGGCAACCTCCCAAACTAGCAGAACAGAGATGTAGCGCAGTCGAGGAGGAGAAGGAAATGGAATCTGAGTGCATTACATATTTCATTACAGGTTTTGAGACTTTTTCACGATGATATGATGAACAGTCAAATTACACGTAAACCATTATTGTTGTTTTTACCCTTTTAGCGGCAGGGTCACATGGTGGCAATCTCGGACAGTTGGCCGGTTAATGTGTCTAACATTTTGCTACAGAGCAAGTAATCTCAAGAACTAGTGGCAATATAGACATTGGATTATGGACCTTAAAGGATGCTTCCTAGCAATTCAGGTGACCTCCCTGACCTTTTTTAATGGCCATTTTCAGATAAAATGTCTTGACTTCTTGAAAAGGTATCTTAAAAACAAAGAATAAGATTTTGATTAAATGTAACATGGATATTCATGATCTGCTGAGGATGAATCCTTATCTTTGGTGTCCCCCATTTCCCTAGAACCTCTTACTCTTTTCAGAGAACAATGTTTTTGGCTCACACGGCAAGGCTGGCATGGTAAATGTCAGGATGTTCACTCAATCCAACATTGCCAAATTGTGCAGAAAGCATTATTGCAAATGGAGCATTACACTTAAGTGCCATTACTAGCAGCTTAGATTCAATGTTTAAAGCTGCACTGGTAGCAGTCTACACGATTCTGGGAAAAATACAATTCATTTTTTTGCTTAGATATCACAATTCTCTGCCACAATTTTTTGACCATGACAAGAAAACAAAACAAATTGGCAGTACCAAACCAAGGTTATTATAGTTTTGTATTTTTCATTAGTTTTTATTTTTGTTTTCAAATTCAGTTTAGTTTTAATACATTTTTAAAGCGGGTTTGCTAGTTATGTTTTTGTTTTGTGAAAATGCTTAGTTTTAGGTTACTTTTAGTCTTTTTTTGTAATATGGGTTACTTTGGTTATAAGGTTAACACCACTACAAACAATGTACATATGATGATGAGCACAGATATGTAATATGATATATTATATATACTAGATCTGTAAACAGTCAGTAAGTGCAGAATGTGTTTGACGTGTTCCAGGAGAGAAACTTAAACAGCCAACAGACCAAAGAAGTAAGACATCTACAGGTGTTTTGAACTTGCATTTGAGTAAAGCTGTGAACTATTTGAAGTTAATTGACTCACACAGCTGTGTAGACATTCCAGTATTAATCCACATATTAACCCACGTCCCCCCCCCGCATTTGGTGTTCCTGCTATCGGGTCACCAGTGACAGCAGCCTGTAGTGTTTTCTGTCCTGCTGTTGTCTCTGTCATGCTGCTGGCCCTACGTATCCATACATCAATGCCCGTAATGTTACCGGGGTTAGCTTGCAGTGCAGCTTGCATTGAAGTGCTTGGGAGCACTTTAAAACCTATTTTATACAGTTTATTTAAAACTCACAGATGAAATGCATTCTGCTTGTAAAATTAAATGAGGACCAATTTCTTTTTGAATTCATTTAAAAATTTAATTGTGAACAGGGTGAATCGAGATTGTGATTTTATAACGGTTAATCATGCAGGCCTAGTGTACAGTAATAGAGAAGTAGTGTATAATAATACATTTTATTTATATGGCGCTTTACATCGTACTCAAGACACTTTACGGTAAAACCAGCACATATAGAACATTAAAAACAGATAAGCAATAAAACCACCACATAAAACATGCATGTTAAAAGCAGATAAAAACATATGAACTATGAATGACATAAAACGCCCGTCCCTTGTAGCCGTGATAAATTAGCCTGAAGCGAATGCTTAGCTTCTTGTTCAGGAGGAAGAGGCCCTAAGCTGTCTTCATCTTTCAAATACATCTTCAATATTTACCCGGGGTTTGTAATGTCTCTGGTTACACAACAAGATGCCTGGAAGTCTGGAATGTGTCTGGGGACACTAGTGGTTGCACTATGACCGTTAATTGCACTTTATTGTGTTTCTATGCTGTATTGCACATGTTTTGTATGTTTTACATTTTTATACATTTTTACATATCATTTTTATATACAGTGTATATAATATATATAGTGTATATAATATATATACACTGTATACACAATATATATATATACACTGTATGTATATTATTTTATTAAAGAAGTTCATGTTTCAAGTGGTATCGACATCAACATTGAGAATCGTGTAATTTTACTAGTACTGGCAACAACTACTGAATTTTTAGTATTGTGACATCTATACATACAACAACCTGCTCATTAGATAAATATTCATGCACATTCCCACACAGATGGCGCAGCATTGAGTTGCAATTTGGTTTTTTTGGAGGCTCCAAAATCAAGGTTGCGGCTGTCGCCATGGTCCCACTACATGTTCTGTGATGCCACGTTACATCCTGCCACAATCTGCGGTAACCAGCTAAGTCCTGCTGTGCCTTGTAACCGCACAGTGCCCTGCTATGCCACGAACAAGGACAGCAAAGAACTACTACAAACTAATACTGTATGTTTGGGACTGTTATTGCCACTCTTCATTCTAACCCCAACCGGTCGTCAGACACCGCCTACCAAGAGCCTGGGTCTGTCCGAGGTTTCTTCCCAAAGGGGAGTTTTTTCTTGCCACTGTCGCAATGTTGCTTGCTCTGGAGAAAACTACTAGAACTGTTGGGTCCTAGTAAATTCTGGAGTGTGGTCTAGAACTGCTCTATCTGTAAAGTGTCTTGAGACAACTCTTGTTATGAATTGATACTATAAATAAAATTGAATTGAAATTGAATTCAGTGTCTTGCCCAAGGACATGTAGACTGCTGGGGCCAGGGATTGAACCGCCACCAAAAGTTATGTGTAACGGGGAAAATCTATTCTTAGATGCTTTGGGATTATCTCCTGAACGATTTATTATTTCATAATTCCGAGGGTTTCCTAAGCCAAATACCTCTGTCTGAGTGGTTTCTTTTACACATAGCAGTGAAGTCACATTTTGTAGGAGGAGGATGAGTTTCTGTGATATTGCTGTCTCAGGACGAAGAAACATGAGATACTTGAGAGACACCTGTTACTGCATATCATGACTTGGTGTTTTGCTGGTACTTTTCTATACTGTGAGTTCAGGGATATTAGACTGATATGTGGGTTTTTATAGCTGCTGATAATTGTTATCAGCAGCCTAATAATGAGAACAGGCTTCTATCTTTATTCTTAGTCTGACCTATATTGTAATTAGGTGATGAAACCTGATTACATGTAATAACACTTAATGATGAAGAGTGAAAACAAGCAGTAAAGAAAATTGATACAATGTACCGTATGAGTCTGTGTTAAGTGTACCATTACACCCCTCGGCTGCCTGCTCCAATAAACAAGATTTGACGAATAAAGAAGACTGCAGCATAAGCAGTGTGTGTATAAGTGTGTAAGAGTAGAGGCCCCATAAAACTTTCCCAACGCTTCAATTTAGACTTTATAAGCATTTTATATATTCAATAAAGTAGAATCATACAGAGTTGAACCCAAACATTCTGATTTCCACAAAAAACGTGACAAAGTAAATGAATAAATATTATTATTTTTTGGCAAAAATCAAAACGAGTAAATAACTTTGGATTACCACTGGTGCACCGTGTATGGTATATCTCAGATGGGTTCATGTATCCATTCTTGTTGGGTCTGTCTCTTTGTCCCTCTCCCAGCCACATTCCCTATTCACCAGGCCCCGTCATTGGCATTTATTTGTATCCATCCACCTAATGCTTTTGGACTTTCTGTCCTTTCCCCATCACCTGGCTGCCCCACCCACCTAAACACCTCTTCCCACTTCCCTCATTGGCTCTGTAGTTGCCCGGCCTTTCCTGCCAACACCTTGTCTGAATCTCATTCCCTCATCAGCCTCTCATAGTGCGTTTAATTTACCTTGGAACTTGGAAGCTGGAGCTGGTAATGACACACCGAGTTAAATTCATTCCATTTACAAGTATGATTTTTCATTGTGGAGTTAGCTCTATCCGGGTTAGCCATTTATAGCAATACCAGTTTATACCAGTGCATTACGCTGACTTTTGCGCTGTTCAGGGTTTTAAAACAGGTTTGGAAAACCTCTAGAATATTATTTTCTTCCAGAAAGGCCGTAATTTACTGTGCACAATCTTCTCTAGGATTTTTGAAAGGAAAGGCAATTTAGAGATAGGCCTAAAATTTTCAAGGACTGCACGACCTAGAGCAGGTTTTATAGCAGGGGTTGTACTACTGCATGTTTAAAATTTTACCGGAGTCCAGGACTTATATGAAAACTGCCTAACCCTTTTCCTATAAAACATGTCAAAGGTGTTTTTATTTCTAGTCTAGAATTTTTGTTTTCTCCCAAAATAACTATGCAACAGTAGTTTGCCTACAGACCTGACAGCTCTGTAGGCCATGTGTAAGGGGTCCACGAGTGGGTAAGAAGTGCTTTTGAGGGGAGACAGAAGAAGGCCCAAATGACTTCATTGC
Source organism: Etheostoma cragini (assembly GCF_013103735.1). Lineage (NCBI taxonomy): Eukaryota > Metazoa > Chordata > Actinopteri > Perciformes > Percidae > Etheostoma > Etheostoma cragini. Next base: position 20,826,075 of record NC_048423.1, read on the forward strand.
CACAGAAATCAGGGCGTCAGGTCTGTAGTCAAGTCCTGTGGTCCTGGGTTTTTAGGGATGGGGATTACGATGGCGGTACTAAAGCAGGCTAGTACTTGGCATGTCTCTGGTACGGTGTTAAATTCCGCAGCCTGTCTCCCTGACCCCATTTCCACCTGGTAATAAAATCTGATCTGAGTTATCAGATCTTAGAACACATTCTGCTGCCAAGTGGGAACACATGTACTTAGAGCTGTCCATCTTGTGATCAGATCACTCAGGACTGATTTTACAGTAAGACTAGGTTGAAATGCGGCCTCTTACCCCCCCCCCCCACCCTCCAGTCACATTGATAATTCCCCAAACCTTTGCCAATCTCTTTCCATCCATCCAGATGTACAGTGTGGAAGGAGAGACAGAAGCACCCTGCTGTTCTGTATAAAAAGTATGAATGGCAGGAGAGTGGGTCTAGCGTTGAGCCGGCATCATAAGTCGTCACAGAGCTGATTCAACATCTGCGTAAAGAGACAGGTGCATGGTGGGACCACAATTCACACTAAGTTTTAACTCTATTTTGATACACGTAACTCCTCTTTTGCTTTCAGAATGCGAGCATGCTATCTTAAATCAAACTTTGGGGCAGCATTATGGAGGTATTGTTTGGTTAAGTGAATAAATTGCAAAGTTAGTGTTATGGCAGATCTTCTTTGTGGCAATATTGTGTAATCTCTGTGTAAAAGAGCTTGAGTCTAGTTGGTAAGGGAGGAGGGGGCCTCTGAGGTAGCCAGGTATGGAGAGGCCCTGGCCTCGAGGGATGGTGTCAGGAATGTCCCATTGTCTTTCAGATGGACAGTTTAACTCAATAATTAAGTAATTCAAGTTGTTGGCCAAGCCAGGACTTATGACTTTTACAGTATGGTTAGTTCCTTTATTAAATAATTAATTTTTTTGTTCCGTTTGTCTATTCGTTTTTTGTTTTTTTTGTCTGTCAACTACGGAAAAACTACAGGCCTGATATTCAATAAGAGCCCATTACATTTTTGAGTGGGTCCCACTCATGGGGCGGATATATAAATTATGTAGTGCTTCCAGTGCTATAACAGTGTTACTAGCATTGCTCCCACTATCCTCTGTGACATGCTGTCTTCCACTTCGCCTGACAACTCTTCTCCTAAAAATGCAGCTCTGAGATAACAGAGCTCAGCACGTAGCTTCACTCACTCAAAGCAGATAGTATGCATTAAATAAAAACAGGACATGTAATTTTATTCTTTGCAGTTATCTGACATTAAAGGTGCCCTGCCACACAAAACCTCTTTTACTTGCATTTTTTGAAATATGTTAGCTCCATATGTGTTTGTGTAATGTTGTGAAAATGTGAAAATGAACTGCTACCTCCTCTGTCAACTCTAGCCACTGAGAAGAAATAGGGGGAGAAATCAGGCCAATAACAACAGCTGGTCAGTCTGATGTCATGTTGCCTGAGCTCATCACTATTCATGAGCTCGTCCAGTTGCGCTGGGTAAAGGATGCCGATAGCCAGGCTCTCATTGGCTAGCTGCCAATCAGAGTCAAGCAGCTTAGCTGAGTAAATATTAATGAGGGGAAACCCTGGTATTACATTCCTGTGGTGTTGGAACAATTTAAAAACATTAGTTCCATACTGGGAAATTACACTGCATTCAAATTATAATATAGGTCATGCTTTGGCGCTGGTATGCGCTTACTTTTAGTTACATTACATGTTATTTAGCTGACGCTTTTATTCAAAGTGACTTACAATTACCATGTACGTAAGAGGTTACACGCCTCTGGAGCAACGCGTCTTGCTCAGGAACACATTGGCTGCTGTATCACAGTGGGAATTGAACCCAGATTTCCCACACCAAAGGTCTGTGTCATATTCACTGCGCCAACACCACCTAGTTCATAATAGTTGATGTCATTGAGAGCCAGACCCATCTCCACAGTGCTGTGGGATAAGATCTGGCTACCACTTGTTACTACTGCTTGTACAACTTGGTTACTTGTTTTGGTGAAATATTTGAAGGCAGCAAAAGAAAGAGCTCCCATACAATATTAAATGAAGTTAACTGTTCACACAATACAGTAAAGTCAGCTATTGAAATTAGCTGGATACATGTATAAACGTAATTTGCTCTGACAAGTATTTCGCTGTGTGTACTTCATCCACAGAAATCCTTTGCAAATGGATCCCAAAATGTCTCAGTTAGAGAGTAAATGCCAGAAACATTTTCTTTGTAAATCTTTACAATCGCTGATCAAAAAAACCAAGCAGCCCTGCCTTGTAGCACAATCCAAATTTTAGCTTGAAGCTTGCTAGCTCAAAGTTTGTTGTTATTCTCCGATGGGAACGGAGTTCAAGAATGGCAACACACAGAAAGCAGAAAACCAGGGACATCCACGCGCAAGATGTCATGCATTTATCCTAGAAACAATAATCATAATCGTAGACCTGTTGACAGATGTTCTTTCATTGACTTGTTGCTATGAACTCTAAAGTGTTTAATGTCCCCAGCCTGAACTTCGTGGAAACTAACATAATTGTAAATTAAAGTGTGACTTTACTGTATTTATAACTTTAACTTTATTTATTTTTCTCTCCGACGTTAGCTTGAGGATGATCCAACAGAAAGAAATATAGACCATGAGGAGGAAGAGACTTCAGGAGATGAAGAAGTAGAAAACGAGGATGAAGATGAAGAAGAAGAAAGGTCATTACCTGGTGACCCTGATGAGGAGGTTTCCACTGCAACGAGAGCTAAGCAGCTGGCTGAGCGCCTGAAGGCCAAAGCCCGGAAAGTTTTGCGGGACCTGGGGAGAGTCTTAGCAGTCAGCCTGCTGGCTTTGGCTGGTAGGAACTGTGTAACAACATTTGCTTTCTTAGGTTTCCACACTTTTTCACACTTTTTTTAAAGTTGTGCAAACAGCCAGCAAACCCCCCACCAGCTACACTATCACAATTTGGTCTGCTGGAATGGATTCAGGCTATTTAGTTTAAACACTGGCCAATCACAATCCTTGTTCCGCCTGCTTGATTTGCATGCAGTCAACTATACTACTAGCAGTACAAGTAGTGCTAGTGGACTGCATGTTGCAGTTTGCATGTTAACTAGTGAGAGCCAAATATATGTCCATACATTGTCCAGTCATATACTAGATCCAACCTAGTCATGTTAAATGACTGTCTGTGTGTATTTATTGTTTGGCTCTGACCTCTCTTTCTTTTCCCTTCCAGGCATCACACTGCCCTCTGCCTTCTCTGCCATCTACTTCCTGCTTTTTATTGGCATGTGCACATGGTGGGCGTGCCACCTCCCCATCAGTCACCTGGGTTTCAATGCACTGTGTGTGATGGTGGGCTTCTTCACTGCTGGTCACATGGTTTGCCTGTACTTGTACCAGAGTCTGCTGGCCCAGGCCCTGTTCCCCCCGTACAGTCTGTGGGCCAGGTAAGAGTGTACAACACTGTACATCAAACCATGAAATATTCCAATTGATAGGCTCATAGACTATATATAGGTAATTAGTTAAAAAGTACCTTTCTTAAATTATAATGTTACAATTATGTCACCTTGAAGAAACACATTAACAATGTTTTATACATTTTTTTAAAAAGTATTGACTAAACAGTTAAAATAGTCAGTTTAAAGTACTCACTAAAAACTGAAAACAGTTAGCTAAAAGCACTGACTAAACAGATAAAATAGTTAGCTTAAAGTACTGACTAAACAGTTAAAATAGTTAGCTAAAAGCACTGACTAAACAGTTAAAATAGTTAGCTTAAAGTACTGGCTAAACAGTGGAAATAGTTAGCTAAAAGCACTGACTAAATATATTATATATATATATAAATAATTTTTTATATATATATATATATATATATATATATATATATATATATATATATATATATAAAATATTTGCCCAAAAGTAATGGATAAATGGATGAAACATTTAGCTTTACTCCAAGTCGTAGCAGTAGTGGTTGTACTTGTACCTCTTATTTCTTTATGTTGTAATTTTTTGTTTATTTGTTAGTAATGTTTAATATGTTTGTTTATGTATTTAACATTTACCAAAGCAAATTCCACGTAAGTGGAAGTTGTTGTGGCAATACACCCTTTTTTGACTCTGAGTAGTAGTAGTAGTAGTAGCAGTAGTAGTAGTAGTAGTAGTAGTAGCAATAGTAGTAGTATTTGTATGATTGCTGACCATACCAACTCAAATATGGACAGTTTGTAGGCCTATGAAAAATATAGCTATACATTTGGAAGATACATTGGGCCTTGAGTGAGTTAGTGGTAATTAGTGAGATCATCTGACAGGACAGTGAGGACACCTCAGACTAAAAGGTTTGGAACCACTGGATTAGGGGTTTGCTGTAGACATGTTTTTGTGACTGTGCCATCCCAGACTTTCCCTGCGGATCATTGCTATGGTTGTAGATTAGATTTGGCTGTCTATTACTGATTGACCTTTGTTTTTCTTCCTTTCTGTTCATGTCTAGACTCTTTGGTCTGAAGGACATCATCATACCAGGAAACTGCTCCTCGCCCTATGACCTTAACCTTAATGCCGACCATGACTGGCCAGTTTATGTCAACCCAGGAATACTGTTCCTCCTCTATATTACCGTAGCAACTGTTCTCAAAACAGGTTGTCATGGAACACCTAACCAGGTATCTGCTACTTCTTCTTCATTGGTACTGACTAAAAAAAAAACTTTTGGCATTGAATGTTTGGATAGCTATGTATAATAGGTAAAATAGCACAGCTGTAAGGCAACATGCTGGGAGGTATTCTCTTCTGGATGGTTAGCTGCTGTAATTGTAAATCTGTGTTCAGCAAGTTACACCCAGCATCATTTACTCTTGTTTGCTTGTTCTTTGATCACAAATCCTGAATTTAATCACCTTTTTAACATTGTAAACTTTAGTAAATGATTTACAAAGGACATATCAATAAATGTCCATGCATTTCAAGAGCTACCGTTGGTGTGACGCTCGACAATGCGCTCAATGTTCAAATTAATCAAACTCTGACCTTGTCGCAGCTAACCTTTCAAGGTGCAACCAAAGCCAGGAGCAACGTACCTTACTATACCTTTGTCTCTGCTCTGCACCCAACCTTACGGTTTTATTGAGGATCATGTGTAGGATCATGTTACCTTTATATTGAAAAAATACTTTCTTCCTTCACATTGACACAGTGGCTGAATCCCTGTAGATCTACAGAGAATAGAAGGTTTTCAAATTATTGAAAATATTTTTTATAAAATAATTGTTTTTACACCTTTTGACATCTCTGACACTCCCTGAGCTTGAGAAAGCTACTGGTGGGCAGATACAGTGAGCTGTCAATCCAAATGCATTTTTGTGCTGAGGCCACTGTTGTTCCAATGATGCAGAGCAGTGCAGGAGCTAGGAGGCACAAGAGCATTTAAAAGGAAAAATTAAGAAGTACATTTAATAGCAGCGCTGACAGTAGAACAATCCATGACTTTTCAATCAAAACTTTTGCATCATGCTTGAAGCATTTTTTTTGTGTTTGGGTATGTGTTTCTTCTCAGATGCTGTATTTTTGTTCAGCAGGTTAAGGAGCAGCAGCAAGACAAAACAGAAGAGGAGGAGATGGTGGAGTTAAGGCCATGGAATAAACAGAAAACTAACTATGATGATGACACACAGGTAAATATTGATTTGATTCATTAGTTTAGTAAATCAATTTTTTAGAATCTACAATGAAAATAAATAAATGTAATCATATTCATCATATCAAGAGGTGTATCTTCTGGAATGAAATGATACAGGAAGAACAAGTCTTATTCTTAGAAAGAAACTGTATTCATGCATTCACTATGTATAGTTGTGTATCTTGAAGTGTTTTCTGTGTATGCATGCTTCTCTGTTTCAGCTCATGCTCATGTCTATGGGCACAGAAAGCAGCAGGGGAGAAACTATGGCTGGAGAAAGTCAGCCTGATCTGGGTATCTAATGCTCCATATTTCTCAGACCTTACAAATGAAACTAAAACACTGTGTTTCACTACAATATTACAACAGTGGATAATCTGTTCAGGAGAAAGTACTAAATTGGTTTGTTGTTTTTGGCAGATGTAGGTGGCGCCCCCAGTGGCCCCCAACAGAGTGAAAGCCCCTTTTTCCTGCTGGGAAAGATGGTCATGCAGCAGAGCTATGTCTGTGCTCTCATAGCCATGATGGTAGCTATTAGAAGAAACCATTAATTTATAAAATTTATAAAATGACATATACCTATATGAACTATACCGCAAAACAAAACAGCATCCCAATATGGATTTCCACATTTTCACGTGCTGTTTCCATGTTTCTCAGGTTTGGAGCATCATGTACCACAGCTGGCTGACCTTTGTGCTGCTGCTGTGGGCGTGTCTCATCTGGATCCTGCGTGCCAGGTACCTATAGCGTTTGCAGAACTAATCAGAACCAATAAACAACCTGATTACCTTTAAATGTTAAACGTTTTAATTGATTCCTACAGATATAGCTTATGTTGGGCCAGTGACAAAGACAAAGTTTTAGGTTTAAAGTGACTTCAGTGTGTAAAACACATGCTAAATTATAACTGAACCCACACTAATGTGTTGTTTCAGGCTTTAGACCTGATTTCAGTAGGCTGTCTCTTTTTGCAGACGGCATGCGGCCACACTGTGCTCTCCATTCATCCTGCTTTATGGCCTGGCTCTGTGCTGTCTGCAGTACATCTGGGCCATGGAGCTTCAGCCTGAACTGCCCACCACTGTGGGCACCATGAGCCTCAGACAACTGGGCCTGGATAGAGCCCAGTACCCCTGTCTAAGTCTGGGAGCCAAGGTAAGATAAGAGAATACATACTGGCATGGTGGGTACGCGTAATCAGATTTCTTCATGTCTCATTTCGTACCTACCACTTTTTTGAAAACCTCAAGTTCAATTTAGTAAAAAATAAGTTCATTCAACATATAATTCTTGAGTGACAGATGCCAACAAATCCACACATCTATATCCCCACAGGGCAGGCACAGACACAGCCGTTTTGCTGCTGCACTGTTACACAATCATCTGTTCACAACACATGTCGGGACATTCTAAAATGTGAAAAAGCTTAACATGGTGTAATGTACCTAAAAAATTTTCAATCATCAATATATTTCTCCCTCATATTGCTCCTCATAGTCACTGAAAACTGTCAAAAAATCTGTTTAGAAATTCAATTCAATTCAATTTCATTTCAATTCAATTTAATTTATAGTGTCAATTCATAACAAGAGTTATCCTGAGACACTTTACAATTAGAGTAGGTCTAGACCCCACTCAATAATTTACAAGTACCCAACAGTTCTAGTAGTTCCATCCAGAGCAAGCAACAGTGTGACAGTGGCGAGGAAAAACTTCCTTTTAGGAAGAAACCTCGGACAGACCCAGGCTCTTGGTAGGCTGTGTCTGACGGGCCGGTTGAGGTTGAAATGAATAATGGTAATAATAGTTGGTGATTATTGTTTAGGTACATTAAACCATCTTAATCTTCATCCCGTAAAGCCATTTTTCCCGACATTGGGTTAGATTTTTTGTTTTCAGTGGTTATGAGGAGCAATATGAGAGAAATTTGGTGATGATTGATTGTTGTTTAAACATGTTAAAACCATGACTACTGTAAATTTTTAACCAAGACCTTTTTCAACCAAATATTCCATTTAATTTTGATGAAGTGAAAACACAAAGTAAGAGGGTCAAAGTTTACACCCAAAAACTTTGACCCTCTTACTTACTACAAGTGCTTGGCTACTTTAATACATTCAGTGCCAAGGTTAGCATTGCAAAGCCTCTGACATGATTGACAAGTTGTCAAAGAAATGGGACCATTATTTATTAAATGTATTGAAGAAGACCTGAACGTAGCAATTGAGACAATAAACACATTATAAAAATGTTTATGAAGGTAATAAATCAAGTAAAAAGTAGGGTATAGACATCTATAGATACCAACTTCTTTTTGCAACTAGTTGGGTCACCCCCTGCTAAAACATTAGGTGGAATGCAGATTTTAGGCAGTTCCACATTGGCTTCTCTGTTCAGATTTGGAAGCTTTGTCCATTATTTTCTACTTTCTATGGTTAGTGCAGCATGTGTCTTGTTGACAAAATAGGAGTTCAACTCCTGGCTGTGTCAGATCACATGTCCCCACTCCCCAGTGCTGGAGCTAATGAACTCTCCTTCCAGACATTTGCCTGTTCAACCAATGTTTTCTCACTTGCTGGGAGAGTGCAGTACCAAAAGTATGCTCCCCTAATGATATTCCAAGTTCAGCAACAGTAAATACATATGCACTCTATTCCTTAAAATGTACAAAACTTTAATAACTTTGTTTGAATCAACTCAGCGGTGGCTGGGCTCTTTTTTCAGAAACCCAGTGAAATCCCTGTTCTCCGTGTCTTTCTGTGTTTTTCCATCCCTCTCTGTTATATCTGTCTCTTTCCAGCTCCTGTTTACTTTAACCTTCTGGCTGTTGGTACGTCAGTCAGTAAAGGAAAACTTCAGCAGGAAGAGGAAAATGGCCACACCACTACAGGAGGTCACTACCGGAGGTCAGATATCTTTTACACACAGACATGCAAACACACACACACACACACACACACACACACACACACACACACACACACACACACACACACACACACACACACACACACACACACACACACACACACACACACACACACACACACACACACACACACACACACACACACACACACACACACACACACACACACACACACACACACACACACACACACACACACACACACACACACACACACATCCTCTCATTTTTTCACACTGACATTACAAACATAGAAAGCGTATGTGGCATTTATCTTATGGGGTTTACATATACACACACAGCAAGACAAAACAAAACAATAAACCTATTTTCTAGCTATGTCCCAGCGTGTCCCAGTTGCTTTGGATAATCCACACAACATGGATTTGTATTGAAACAACTTTCTTCCAGTGTTTTCTTTACATAATCCAAAGTAAGTTTCTAGATTTTAACTAAATTACATTTAGCTCAATTCTATTGAGATTTATGTCTTCCAGAAGTAAAACAGGATATAATTTAAAATGTTTCAAAAATATCATCTTATCATTTAGTGTTTAAGTAAAAGTTAAATTCAAAATAAACAAATTATCAATGTTACAGTAAGTCCTTCAGTAGTTGGGTTGTCGGCCTTCTCAAGACCATGTCTTGGCACAAGGGTTCTTGACATCCTTCCCATAGGATTAGTGTCCCATTGTCAGACCTATTACCTATTACTATTACTACTCCACAGCACCGTGTAGCAAGGTCTGGCTATCCCACAGACACATTCTAAGATAGGAGAGGAAAACGCTGCATACAATGTAAAATGAAGTTACTACGATTTCACACAAAGCAGACCTGCCTTATTGCAGAATCCAAATTTTCTTCAAAATGGGCCATTTTAGCATGTAGCTTTTGGTTGTTTCCTGGAGAAAAGGCATTTCGAGAATGACACCACACAGAGAAGCTCAGGGACATCACACACTGGATGTCAAGAAACTATTCTGGAAATGTACTTCTGTTGATACAGACTACCAGAGGATAAACTCATTTTTACAACTCTGTAGACTTTGTCTGTCTATGCCCTTACAGTCCTTCTTACCATGTACATTGTTTTCCTGATGACTTTGTTTAACTTTTACCACCAACATCTAACCCCTCTTCCTCACCCCCTCTCCTCCTTCTCTATCATCTTATCCTTGTCAGAAGAGGGCGCTGGTAATGAATCAGTGCTGAAGGTTCTAGGAGGCATGGTGATGAACATTTATGCAAAATACTGGATCTATGTGTGTGGAGGAATGTTCATCATGGTCTCCTTTGCTGGAAAACTCGTTGGATACAAAATCATCTACATGCTGCTGTTCCTGCTCTGCCTCTGTCTCTATCAGGTAGAAACTTGACTGGATCAGGTTCAGGTTCATTTAGATATTTCATCAGATACTTCTTTTATACATAGTTCTCTCTTCAGAATAATGTTTTAGTGGAACCTCAGTATTGCGCCACGTTTTACTTCTTTGTGTTAGTTGGTTTGTAGCCAAGCATTGCCCAACCTATGTTTACAGCGCTGTGGAGTAAGGTCTGGCTCCAACACAAATACATTCTGGGATAAGAGAAAAAAACACTCTTTGTCTGCATTTCTTTAAACCAATCGGCGCTAAGTTGCAGACACTCCAGATTTTTTTGCAAAATAGTCTCAGGAAGGAACTTGTTTTGGTGGAACATTTGCACCCCACAAAAGAAAACTAGCTAAAAAGCTTTGCAGCAGCTGGAAACATGGTTATACATTATTATAATTACCAGTGTGTACTTTGTCCACAACAATCCCACTAATTGTTCCCAAAACATCTAAGTTAGAGAGTAAATGCCCTAAAACATGCTTTATCAATTTGAACGATGGACCAGGTCAGCGCTTTATTTGAAATGCCACAAACATGATGAAGTTATGAAGAAGTCATGTTTAGTTAATCATGATTACAACACTACAATTCTTCAGAATATATGTACACTGCTGTGACTGGTCAGTTTTTTGAAGATGACATAAAGATCATTAAAAAATCAGAAATTGTGATGATTCAAACACCTTAATAAAGCTAAGTCTAAGTCTAAGTCTACCTTAATTGATGCAATAATTAAGGTATTTTTCCTGCATCAGGTCAGGCATAAGATACTATTAATCTGTTTACATTACTTATCATTTATCATGAAGTACTATATGAATGAATTCATTCTTTTTCAAGCGTGATAATACATGTACCAGTATTGATTTACCACATATTCTTTGTAAATCTGTACAAACCTTCCCCCGAAAGAACCAAGCAGGCCTTTCTTGCCATTTTCAGCATGTAGCTTACTAGCACAAAGTATTTTGTTGTTTCCTATAAAGGGAGTTTGAAAAGCAGAGTGAAGGACATCCTAGAAATGTACTTCCTTTGATCCAGACTACTTGGTTTGTAACCAAAAGTTGGACTGTAACAATTACTCACCCAGGCGCCTTCCTCAAACTGTATTTTTTTGCATATTCATAATTGAAAACAAAAACAAATGTTATTTACAAAAATCTCTTATATTAAGTGTCTTGTTCATATTTCCCAGGTGTACTACTCTCTGTGGAGGCGTCTGTTGAAACTCTTCTGGTGGCTTGTTGTGGCCTACACTATGCTGGTGCTGATCTCCATCTACACTTACCAGTTTGAAGACTTCCCTGGATACTGGAGAAACTTTACTGGTTTTACAGAAGAACAGTATGTTCTTTTACAAAAGACTAAGACTGTCTTGTGTCTTCCTTTACCCTGCTGAAATGTCTCTGTGTCTCTTTCAGCTGGTTTTACTGTCATTCTTTTTGTAATTTCTATATTAAATAGAAAGTTAAATAATATTTAAACATTACCCATGTCTAAGGGACTATTTTAACTCTTCATACCCCAAACATCCTAAGCATAACTACAAAGCAAATGGAGGTAATTAGGCTTGTAGACCAAGGTTATTATAGTTTTTTATTTTTGACTTTTGGATTTAATTTTAGTTAGTTTAGTTTTAGTTTAGCTTTAATACATTTTACAGTGTCTGAGCTAGTTTCTATTTAGTTGCAGTTTTTCAGAAAGGTTTAGTTTCACTTTTACATATTTAGATTTAATTTGACAGTAGTCTTTGGTTTGTCAGGTCCGGGTGTAATGTATAGAATAGAATACACGGTTGGAGAATAGCCATGATGTATAATGTTTAATACTTTAGTGTCCGATGTAAAGCAATTACGGCACAATCAGTTTCTGTGGTTCAATGTCACAAGAGTTAACAGAAATTCATGCTCTTTTTCAGTAGTGTTAGAAAAACTAAAACTAAAATGATTTATGTGTTCTTTAACCTGGCAATATAAATTCAGTTTAGTTTTAGTTTTTCTTGAAGGTTTGAGTTTGAGTTTGTTTTAATTTATTATAATAACCCTGCTGTTGACCCTCCAGTTTATTTTTGCCCTGCTATATAGCAGGGCAAAAATAAACTGTGGGGTCCTTATTAACCCTGTGTTTCTTTCACTCTGTGAGCAATGTGTACAGTTTCACCATTCTTCAGATTGTATGTGTGGTAACTAAACAGTAATGGTTAAAAGTGAACTAATGAAGGTGTAATTGTGCCCCCCCCCCCCCCGTGATCTCTCAGGCTGGCAGCAATTGGTCTGGAGACGTTTGCTCTCTCTGAACTCTTCAGCAGTATTCTTATCCCTGGCTTCTTCCTGCTGGCCTGTATTCTGCAGCTGCACTACTTCCACAAGCCCTTCATGAGAATCACTGACCTGGAGCATGTTACCCCTAAACACAAGTAACCTATACTTACTACACACTCCTAGCACTCACGGCCAATCAAAAACATGTTTCATATTGCTAGACATCGTTGTTTAAAGCCACAGTGAAATGAAGGTTATTTAGCACATTTAAAAGAACAGCAATGGTACATTCAATAAAAAAGGACGTACAGAAAACTCTGAAGGTGCTTGGCATGTTGGGTTCCCTACAATTATTTAACATGAGATAATATGAAGTGAAAAAAAAACTTAAAAAAGGTACAAAAGAATGGAACAACCAAATGAGCATGAAAAAAGAAAGAAAAGGAAAAGATCAAGGTATGAGTGTCTTCACTGAATCATTTGGCATGTGACTGATCTCTGATTATAATATAAAAACAATTACAGGTTCAGAGGGCTTGAAACAGGTTTAATATTGAGTGTTTCTGTAGCTAATACCCAGTCAAAGATATTGGTGGCTTTGCCCTCCTAAAGGTCTGATCCTAGAATCGCCCCTGGTTCAGAAAGAGGATAAAGGAGAAATGAAAAGCCACAATGTAAATACAGTTTTTGTCAGTTAAAAACCATACACACCTCGTCCTATGAAATCCTTCTGCTAACCACAAGTTAAGTTAGAGTTCAGTTTTACATCATGTGCAGGGTAAGCTAGTCACTTCAAATCCGATTTGACATGACAAATGTGTAGATATGCCACTGTGCTCAAGACAAGTCATCAGAACTATCATAATTGTCACAATCTGGCTCTCGGACCGTGACAAGTATGGAGACACATTAACTGACATAACTGACAGCAGTTTACAGCAAGAGAAAAGAAAGGGATTTTTGATCAAAAAACAAATATAAATAAATAAACAATAAATAAACAATGAGAATTTATTATAGTTTTTCAATGTGGCAGAAGAAAGAAAACAGGGTCTAGACAAGGTGATTGAAGTCTAATCTTGACGCGTTAATGATTCCCTTTGTCTTCCACACCAAACAATCCACATCATAAAAGTGTAACTATTAACTTTTACACAAAAAATATCATTCCAGTATAACCAGACCTAATCTAGCCAGCATGGAGTACAGAACATATTGAAAGAAGTACTATAGCACATTGATTTGTGCAGACTTTAGGGGAGCTGTATTTGGCATCTTATCTGTGTCAGTATCAACCCAATCATTCCGAAATAAATTTGGCAGACAGCGGTCACATGATGATTTACAAAAGGTTTAGTCAGGGTTTTGTAGGTTTACAAAAGGATTTTTTAAATGTCTTTTTTATTTATTTATATATTTTTGTCCATGTCACCTTGGGTGCTCCATAGTGTTCCCTTGTCATGCTACCTAGGAATTCTACATGTTTCTTTTAGTATCAACTAATGAGACAATGTTCCTCCAGGAAGAAGAACAGTGAGCGGACTGAGCCAATTGGCTCTAATGTGGGAACGGACGTTGAAGAGGAAGATCTGGTGAATAACATCAATGAGGAATCTGAAGACGAAGGTAAAAAACAACATTGGCAGTTCATATTAAATACATATTTTTATAGCGAAGGTGTTGCTTATTGAAACGCAAATTAGCAATTATTATATTGTTCCCATATAAAATTCTACACACCAAAATGCCAGGTTTTTGTGATGTACAAAAAATGAGACAAAGATAAATCACGTCATAACCTTTTCCACCTTTAATGTGACCTAAAACATGAACAATTCAATTGAAAAACAAACTGAAATCATTGAGGGGGAAGATGAAATTAAAAACGTAAAATAATGTGGTTGCATAAGTGTGCACACCCTTAAATACTTTGTTGAAGCACCTTTTTATTTTATTACAGCACTTAGTCTTTTGGGTAGGAGTCTGTTAGCATGGCACATTTTGACCTGGTAATATTTGCCCACTTATCTTTGCAAAAGTGTTCCAAATCTGTCATATTGCACTGTGCACAGCCCTCTTAAGATCACCCCACAGATGTTCAATTGGATTCAGGTCTGGGCTCTGGCCGGGCCATTCCAAAACGTAAATCTTCTTTTGGTGAAACCATGCTTTTGTGGATTTGGATGTGTGCTTTGGGTCGTTGTTATGCTGAAAGGTGAACTTTCTCTACATCTTTCTAACGGATAACAGAAGGTTTTGTGCCAAAATTGCCTGGTACTTGTCACTGTTCATAATTCCCTCCACCCTGACTAAGGTCCCGGTTCCAGCTGAGGAAAAACAGTCCCAAAGCATGATGCTGCCACCACCAATATTTAACTGTGGGCATGGTGTTCTTTGGGTGATGTGCAGTGCAGTGCAGTGCAGTGCAGTGCAGTGCAGTGCAGTGCAGTGCAGTGCAGTGCAGTGCAGTGTTGTTTTTGCACCAAACGTGTCTTTTGGAATTATGGTCAAAAAGTTCAACTTTGGTTTCATCAGACAATAACGCATTTTCCCACATGCTTCTGGGAGACTTGATGTTTGTTATTGGAAGAAAAGGCTTCCGTCTTGCCCCCTTACCCCAAAGTCCATTTGTATGAAGAATACGGGAGATTGTTGTCACATGTAGCACATAGCCAGTACTTGCCAGAAATTACTGCAGCTACTTTAATGTCGCTGTAGGCCTCTTGGACGCCTCCCTGAGCAGTTTTCTTCTCGTCTTTTCATCAATTTTGGAGGGACGTCCAGTTCTTGGTAATGTTTCTGTAGTGTAATACTTTCTCCACTTAATGATGACTGTCTTCACTGTTTTCCATGGTATATTTAATGCCTTGGAAATTCTTTTGTACCCTTCTCCTGACTGATCTCTTTCAAAAATGAGATCCCTCTGATGGTTTGGAAGCTCTCTGCGGACCATGACTTTTGCTCTGATTTGCAACTGAGAAAATGTCAGGAAAATCCAACTGGAACAGCTGAACTTTATTTATTCATCATGATCAAATCATTTTCAGTATTCCACTGTATTTTGGAAGACCGGTCAATTACTCAAGAAACTTCTTAAAATTATTTAAGAAAAATCCCGTATTTACGATAACAGATAACAAAGTGTATGATTACAAATTACTAACTGACCTGATTTTTTATTTTTGCATTCTGCAAAATGGGAAAATTATTTTATTTTATTTACCAGATGTGCATTCAGGTGGTTATTAGAATAGTCAACAACGGTATTTAGGTAAAAGTTTAACTGAGCGGAACCATTCCCTCCCACTTTGTTTGTTCATCCATCCTCTCTTTCCTTGCTCAGGGGAGATGATGCCCAGTAAGTGGGGTCTGGTGATGGACAGGTTACTGGTTCTGTCCAGAAGGTTCTCTGACATTCTCACCAAAGTTCAAGTGTTTCTCTGGAGGCTTCTGGAGCTCCATATCCTCAAGATGGTGGCCTTCTTCTCAGTGTGGGTTTCACTCGAAGAGGTAAAGTAGAACTGCAAAGATGAATTGATGAATTGATTAGATGTAATATTTAATTATGATTAATCACATTAATGTCATAATTCACTCGCAATGAATCGCAATTAATCACAATTACACATTTTTATCTATTCTAAATGTCCCTTAATTTATTTTTGCCCCATTATTTTTTTCTCATTTTAATGCTCTTATTATCATGGAAAAGTGGATTGGCTTGCTTTGTGCAAATGTTTTTTTCTAAATTAAAAACAACATTGGCATATAGGCTACTGTAGGGTTTACTTTCAGACTAACATTCTCACTTGGAGCAGTCATTCACACTTTGAGCAAATAATCCCTCACACAATGTAACACTATCAATCAATAAAAGAGGGAAAATACTTTTTGGGGGGGAATTGGCACCAGTTGTGTGATTGGCCATCAAGTGGGATTTCAAAGTGGACTTGCTGCAATGATAGCTTAGTTCACAACGACAAAACACACAGATCACTTTGGTTTTTTCAGTGGAACCATTTGGCCACTAAAGTTTCCATTCAGAATCTTATTGGCGTCCATTTTGGCATCTTGCGCTCGCAATCCACGTAACCTTACTGTTCTTTGGCCGGCTCGCAGGCCCAAACAAGTGTGTGTGGCGTGCCTGTTGTTTTATTTCCGGTCTAGCTAGATCCAATGTGGTGTTGTAATTTTTCTAAAGTTACTAGTTGTTGCAACAGCTAGTGAATAGGCCAAAAAGAACGTTAATCTTGCGATAAAAGCATTGACGCAACTGACAGCACTAGTTTGAGTACATTTTTTAAGAAAGAAAAGAAAAAATGTTCTGCTCTGCGCTTGTTAAATGTGAATATTTTCCAGTTTCTTAACTCCTCTGTGACAATAAACTGAATATCTTTGATTTGTGTTAAAAAAAGAAAGAAAAGCCATTTAAGGACCTCTTCTTGGGCTTTGAGAAACACTGGTAGACATTTTTTCCCATTGTCTGACATTTTAGAGGCTAAACAACTAATGACTTAATGGAAGAAAATAATCAACAGAGTAATCAACAATGAAAATTAGTTGTAGCCCTAAGGTAAAGGCGGGAATGAGAGTTTGCAAAAAGAGTGTGATAAATACCTCTATCTGTCTATCCAACTATCTATCTATCTATCTATCTATCGTTGTTTATCTATCTATCGATCTATCTATCTATCTATCTATCTATCTATCTATCTATCTATCTATCTATCTATCATTTTTAGCAAATTTGCTGGATGAGCACCTTTCATGGAAATGAATAGTGCATTATTTTTTAGCTCTCTTTTGGGCAAGTAATTCATCTATGTTCAGAACAGCTTGTTTTTCTGTTTGCCTGACGGATTAATGATCTGCAATTAAATACTGCAAAGCTGATACTTTGCTCTTTATTTTTGAATGAGTATAATATGACCTTAATGTTGTCCTGTTTCTGTGTTTGCCCGTAGCCATCTGTGATGAACTTCGTCCTGGTGGTGTTGTGGTCTCTGGCAATGCCCTACCGTCGCTTCAGGCCCATGGCTTCCTGTCTGTCTACAGTCTGGGTGTGCGTCATCATCGTGTGTAAGATGCTGTACCAGCTCAGTGTTGTCAACCCTGTTGAATACTCCAGTAACTGTAGCTTGGTAAGACACACATGCAGTTACACACATTCAGCATCAACAAAATATTTAGGATAAGGGAAAAAATATAGATAGGCAGACAGGCAGACAGACTAACTTTACAGTAAATTCTACTTATGTGTAATAGTAGAGTAGAACTACAAAGTATTAGAACATTTAAATACTTAAGTAAAGTACAATTACCGGAAATAGCTTTTAAGTACAGAGCTTGACAAAATATCAGTTACAGCATTATGCAGTGTAATATTGTTAGAGATAAATCTTCCATAAAACAGTAGGGTATACAACAGACAACATTTAAAGATGTATTGTTGTTACACTTTCCATCAATATCAGTTTGAGAAATATTTATGTTTAAATTAAAATTCTAAAAGCACGTTCTGATGAGATCTATATTACATTGGTTCAGAGTAGATCTGAAAACCAGGTCCTACGCAAGGAATAATTGAACTGTATGTATAACTGCATATTTGAAATATTTGTGTATTATGTAGTATGTAGTTGTTTACATATAGGGTCAAATGTTGACTTCTAAAGGTTTTGCATTGAATATGAAATTCCAAAATTGTACATTGAATTCTTCTTTTTCTGTCTGCTTATACTTGCAGTAAACTCGTAGGTTTTTCGTAGTAGGGCTGGGCAATATATTGATATATGCATATCAGCATACAAGATTTGATATTGTCTTACATTTTTTGATATCGTAATATGGCATGTTGTCCTTCCCTGGTTGTAACGGCTGCATTACAGTAAAGTAATGTCATTTGTAATTTCTGAAGATACCACACTGTTCTAGCATTTCAATTATTTGACTTAACTACTTAGTTTATTTGCATATTATTGATGATTATTTACCACAAATCCTATTGTGTAAATAATTTATGAAAGCACCAATAGTCAACCCTACAATCTTATTGGCTAACAGCTAGCCAATAAGAGCCTGGCTATCAGCATCCTTTTCCCAGTGCAGCTGGGTGAGTTCATGACTAGTAATGAACTCAGATAACATGATATCAGACTGACCAGCTTTTTTAATTGGCCTGATTTTTCCGCTTATTTCTGTTCAGTGGCTAGAGCTGACGGTGTAGCAGTTCATTTTCACATTCATGACATAACACAAACGCATATGGAACATATTTCAGAAAATGCAAGTAAAACAGTTTTGCGTGGCAGGGCACCTTTAATGTATTTGTTAAAAAATATGGTGATGTCTGATTTTCTCTGCATCGCCTAGCCCTACCTTAAAGTCATGTCTGATGAAAAGGCGAGCATGCCAAGAGGACTGTAGCATTTTTAAAGGTGTAAGTTACACACTGTTTCTTTGTCCGAACTCACAGCTCTAAATTTGATGTGTTTAAATAAAAGAGAGTTGATGGCAATCATATGCCCTGACTGCTTCTTCTCTCTCTCTCTTGTTTTTTTCTATGAGCTGAGACAGCAGGTGTTGTAGAGTAACTTGACCTGACAGGATACTAATGTGATCCCTTGAGAACTGCAATGATAACGTATTCTCCTTTACAGCCTCTAACAAATGAAACCAACCTATTGCCAGAGGAGATGATGAACTCCTCTCTGTATGAGGAGCCAGTGGATCCTGCCAGATGGTTTGGCATCAGGAAAGATGCCACAGTACTGGGATACAGCAAGGTATTTACAATACATGTTTCTTTAATAAATAGCGTGGATCCAGTGAGAATGCTACTGTACCTGGTTTGTGAAGAAAATGAATATGCAATACAAACACACTTTACTGTACTTAATGTGTAATGTAAATATAAACACAGTTTACTCTATGTCCAATGTAAAGATTATGCTCCTGCATGAGGGTTATTTGAAGCCTGTCTTTTGTCTTGTAGTTTGGGTAGTGTCGCATTGCCAGACCTAATTCTTCAGTGCTGTGGAGTAGGGTCTAGCTACACCACAGATACATTCTGGAATAGGAGAAAAAACACTCTGGGTTATTTGAATTTCTTTAAACCAAGCCTTGGGCAGCGCTAAGCTCCAGATGCAGCGACAGTGGATCTGAAAAAAAAGTCTCAAGAAGTAACTTGTTTTGGTGGAACAAAAAAACAACAACACATACCATACTAATGAACATGACTGTTCACACAATACAGTAATGTGAACTGTGTAAATGAGCTGAATACATAATTTGCTTGCATTTACTTTGTCCCCAGCAATTCTCACCAAAATCTCCCATTGTGATAGTACATGCCGTAAAACATATTCTTTATAAATCTTTACAAGCATTCCCCTAAAGAACCAAGCAGGCCTGCCTTGTTGAATCATCACATTGTTGCACAATTCCATTAAAAACATTTCAGCATTTAGCTTGCTAAACTGAAGGTTGTCGTTGTTTCTTGAATGAATGAAGCCATGTGCAGGACATCAGGCTTTAATCAAAAATTTAAAGTAAATTCATTTTTTTTAGTCACTACTCTTGAATTATTGACGCTACACAGCCAGCCCCCAAACGCTTTCTTTGTGTGTAGAGTCTGCTGATCCACATAAGGTTGATTAATTGAATTCTTAACTGAGTTAATGTCCTGAATGTTTTTTTGTTGCAGAACCATTTAATAGTGCTGATGTTGTTGGTGTTTGAGGCAACAGTGTATCGTCACCAGGCTCACCACTACCGTCAGCTCCAGCGATCTCCCCCCACCATCCGCACCCTGTTCCCCGGCGCTACCAGGGACACTCTAGACCAGGGCCTCATACCCTGCTTCAAGTACCTGCTCAATTACTCCTTCTACAAGTTTGGATTAGAGGTAGATGGGAGAGATCACTTCACTGCTGAACGAGGGCTTTTTAGAAAAGGAAAAATGTATTGAAAATATATAAAATATGATTTAAAACAAGAACTGTTATAAAGTTTACTATTGCAGTCATTTTTAGATACATTTATATATCCGGTTCCTGGCCCACGTGGTCATATCTTTTACATAATGATATTGTTTTTTAATGCAATAGGGATCAAAGTTCACTGGCATTTACGTGCAACGATTACTCCAGATTCTCCACATGATATTATGGACTATAGATGACAACATCCCTAAATTCATTGCAATTGTACATTGAGAAATGTTCCTAAAACTTTTGGACTATTTGCTTTTGCAGTTGTTAACAAAGGGGTGAACCTCGTCCCATCCATGCTTGTGAACGCCTGAGCCTTTTGGGGATGCTCCTTTTATAATCATGACAAATTAACCTGTTCACCTTTGCAATGTTACAAATTCAAAATGATTGAAAAATTTCAAAAATACAATAAGGTTTATCAGTTTAAACCTTAAATATATTGTCTTTGTAGTGTATGGTCAACAAAAGGAATAAACATTAGCATGTCATCTCTTTTATCTAAAAATGATTGTAAAATCTAACTTTATAACAGTTGAGTTGAGTGTTAAATAATTTTTCCTTTATTTACAAACTTTTTTTTTTTTAAATATCTTGTCTTTGCAGTGTAATTGAATATAGGTCTAAAAGGATTTGCAAATCATTGTATTCTGTTTTTATTTGCGTTTTACACAATGTTCCAACTCCATTAATGTTTGTAGTTTAAGATATTTTATTGACATTTTATTTAAATCTCTAAAAAACGTACCCTCTTTTTTAAAGATTTGCTTTCTGATGACGGTGAATGTGATTGGCCAGCGGATGAACTTCTTGGTGATAATCCATGGTTGCTGGTTGGTTGCCCTCTTGGTGAGGCGGCGGCGGGCAGCTATCGCCAGGATCTGGCCCAGATATTGTCTCTTTCTGTCTATCTTCATGATCTACCAGTATCTCCTGTGTGTGGGCATACCTCCGGCACTCTGTATAGGTGAGACCATATATGGAGTCTATCGGGGGTCTTCAAAACATTTTTAGCCAAGGACCCCTTAACTAAATATACATATATTGTATAAAATTAAGTTGCTTATTAAACTTTGCCTACAATATCATGTGGACGGCCTAAAGCCTAACTACAAATACTTTTATTTCATGGAATACTAAGCTACTAAAATAATTATAGTTGGCATGGTTTTATAAATCATCGCTTGATGTTAAACATCAGTGAATCCTTGAGATTAACTGTATCTGTGGAAGGCTACTTTAGTGACTCCCTACCTTTAGGCCATATCTTTCCTTTTTTACGTTTTTTTTCACAAATAGGCTGATTTACATTTGCTAATTCTATGTGGGATTCATGTTAAGACATTGGAACTTTTGAAAATAAGGTGGGATAATTTGGTGGGCCCCCTGGAGTAAATCTGAGGACCCCCTAGAACCCTGAAGCCCCTATTGAAGGCGATTGGGCAGAGCCTCTGTAAGTAAATAGCACAATTATTGTTTACGGATATATGTATCTAGGGGTGGGTATCATTCAAGTTCAAGTACCCTTAGGGATACGGATTCTGTGACTTTGATACCAGTTCCTGAACGATTCCTGAACTTTTTCCGATAAGAATATCATAAAATTACACCATTATATTTTCAGCTTCTTTGAGACCTATAAGGTGCAAACTGAAGTCCGTCATGCATGTCTCTTTGATATGTAACGTTTAGTGCTGTCAAACGATTTAACTATTCAATTGCGATTAATCCTATTAATGTCATAATTAACTCGCAATTAATCACAGTTATTCGCACATATTTATCTATACTAAATGTCCCTTGATTTCTTTTTTTCCCATTATTTCTTCTCAATATAAAATGCTCTCATCAACATGGAAAAGTGGATCAGCTTGCTTTGTGCAAATGTTTTTGGGCACACAGCCTACTGCAGTGTTCAATTTCCTACTAACGTTCTCACTTGGAGCAAACAATTTCTCACAAAGTATAACACTGACTATCAATAAAAGGGTGAAAAAAATACTTTGACAAAGGGGTGGGGGGGAGAATTGGCATCAGCTGTGTGCTTGGCCATTAAGTGGTATTTCAGACTGGACGTGCTGCAATGATAGCTCAGTTCACAACGGTAAAACACACAGATCACTTTGGTCTTGTCGATGGAACATTTGTCAACTTTTTAAAAGTAAACTTTCCATTCAGAATCTTATTGGCGTCCATTTCGCCGTTATTCGCTCGCCATCCTCTTAAAACGTAACGTTACTACTCTTTGGCCGGCTCGCATGCCCAAACAAGTGTGCGCGGCGTGCCTGTTGTTTTGTTTCCGGTCCAGCTAGTTCTGGTGTGGTGTTGTAGTTTTTCTAACGTTACAAGTTGTTGCAGCAGCATGTGAAAAAAACTACAAGATTTGCTAGGCCAAAAAGGTTAATCTTGCGATAAAATAATAGACGCCTTTGAAATGGGTTTGCCTAAACTCCACAACTGTATTCCATTGGTTCCTAAACTATGTTTTTTGTCTGTCTCTATACTTAAAAATAATGAATTTAAGCTCCCCACCCCTACACTCCCACACACATCTCTTATGTACACACACACACAAACACACACACACACACACACACACACACACACACATACACACACTGGGTACTATTGTGAACAGGGTCTGAAGTGAACTTGTTTGGCCACTGTTGATGGATTTTAAAAACTAGCCACGTCTTTTCTTTGAATCATCCTGATCTATTGGTTGGTTGCTTCTTTCAGCCCGCCTCCTCAAGCCAGTAAGGTGCTGCCTCATTTTTTACCTCAAATCCAAGAAAATTGTGGACTTGGTTAAAATGTGAAAGAACAACAGCGGCATAAAAGCAACTATTGAATCATTCAATTCTCATTGACTACCCACCAATCTGGCAGGTAGATTGACAATTTCACCCGCTAATGACAAAAATGTACCCTCTAATGACAAATGTCACCCACATTTGGTCACGTGTTAATTTCAGGCCCTGATTGTGAATGCAAAGCAAACTGAAAGATTATCCCCCAACACAGCATCATATAGAACTACTGTATATTGAAGGTAAACAACTGTAGAAATGAATAATTGTAGAATTGTATAATAATTGTTAAATAGTGTACAGTAGTTACACTATTTTACAATTATTGTACAATTCTAGAGCCTGTACGTCTGCCTACCTACCTGTCTTTCTTGTGTTTTCCTGCAGACTACCCATGGCGGTGGAACACACCAGTGTTGATTAACTCGGCTCTCATTAAATGGATTTATCTGCCTGACTTCTACACTGTGCCTAACTCCAAAAACCTTATAGGTCAGTGTGTGTGTGAGAGTTGGTCTGGGAGTGTATCAGTCTGATTATACTTTAGTAGAAAGCCTCAGTGTTTTCTTATCTGTTCACGTTTTAAATTGCTGTTGATTCTGTTTTTAAACTCAACCCTTAATTAAAAAACAAACCCTTAATGTTTACTGTTGACTTAATAAATTCACTATACTGAATGACACTTGACACCTCCCTACTAATGTGTGTCCACAGGCCCTATGTTGTGCATGTGTGTATTTCAAACAACAGTGTAAAGATTGACTGACATAAGGGGTTTAAAACAACAGACATGAGACTGTCATTATTATGACACGACATTTGTCATGATCATTAAAGAGTCATTATAAGTGTTTCAAAGACAACAATCTCTGAGTTATGACAACTTGACTTAAGCAAGACAGTTTGACCTATTGTTACACAGTAATACTACAGTATACTGTCTTATATATGTAATGACAGGCCCACTTATCCAACTTTAATAACAATTTAGATGATTCACACATTAATCTTAAAATGTTTAACCTTTGAACATTTAAAAAAAAATTTAACACAATTATATGGGTTTTATTGATTACTGTGAATTACTACTGAATGCATCACCTTCTTATTGTAAAATTTTATAAGTTCCTCACATTCTATGAACTTGATGAACTTTCCAGAGAACAACAGAACATGAGAATTGCCTTTTAATCTGTCATATGTATAGATTTCCATTATTTGCCCTTGATATTCATATCAAGCAAGAGTTAACCTCTGCTTTCTCATCTTACGCATCACACTCCACTGTTATGGTGGCCATTTCAGTAGAGTTACTCACTAACATTGTTGTGAAAACACAATAACATGGAATATAACTGCACACTTCCTGCATTGCTGCATTACTTCAAATACTAAGTTACTCCTCTAGTAAAGTAGTATTCACATGAAATAAAACAATAAAACATTGAGACCATTCAACAAAGCACTATGGGTAACAACAAATTTAACACATGAACTGGTTATTATACACTTGTCACTAGGCTTCCTCAGTTATTTTAGCATAAAGGTATCACATTCGCTCTAGAATCTTTGCTACTGCCCTCTAGAGGCATAGGCAGAGTTTGACATTCGAGCCAGAGGGGCCAAAAAAAACAACTTATTGGAGCAGCTGAGACCTGGCCTACCACTTGGAGAACACAGCACAAGCACATATGGACAAAACAAGCATACTAAATATCTATATATGTTTATTTTTAAAATACATTGTAAAAATTTAACAATTCGCCATAATGAAATCCATCATGGCATGGTTTAATGGAATGCTAAAGTATTCATGAAAACAAAAGTATTCAATCCCCCCCTCCAATGGAAAATTGTACCTGTCATGACATATTTATGATTATGTTGTATAGTTTAATGTGAAATTGTAATAACACAGAGATTGTTGTCTTCATTAAGTCACGTTGATGTCATGACAAAGACATCTCAAACGAGCTAACTTTGCGTCAAAAGTGTCATTAAAACAGTCATCAATTCAGTGTCATGTCAGTCTTATACACATTATTAGATTAATAAACTAAAGACAAACAAAGTGTTACGTAAATAACTTCTAAGCTAATATTTATTTAGAAAAATACATTATCATATTGGTGACCAAAGCAAGAAGAAAATGTTTAAGAAACAGCCTCCTAAGATGTGTAAACTCGTATAACCTATAAGGCAGATGGTGGGACAATGTCCTGTCAATCACTTGTCCTTTTTGTTTTGAATGTCGTTATTTCGCATTAGACATGACACACATTTTAGTTGACTGAAATGTTGTTTAGTCTTAAGGAAGAATCACTTTAGACCTACAAAAATGAAGAATTAAAACAAAAATTTTGAAAAATAACCATTATGCATTGCCATATAATTTTGTGTCAAAGCCAAAGACTGGCCGAAGAGCAGCATGCAACTTCTGTTGCCTACGCCGTCCTAGACCTTATGTTATTCCGGTGTCACATATGCTCAACCATCAGCGGCGCCAGCAGCCGTAATCCTGTACATACATTTTGTTAAATGATGATGATCATACGGTTGAGAGTTGTGGATTAGCGGAGCCAGTCTATCATCTCCCATCCCTCTGCCAATCACGGGAATGCATGGCACATGCACGGTTAGAGTGTATGCTAGTTTTTGGTGGAGCAGACGTTTGGGCCGGTCAGTAAAATAATCTCTATTGTTATAGTTACTGGAGGGCTGTTGAGTGAGAGTGCTGTTATTTGCAAGACATTGCGGCACATCTGTAGCACTATTTTGAGTGCTTTAATAAACCGCGACAGTACAATGAGCATGTGCAGCCTTTATGTAACAGAATTGGTGCTACAGTATGTGGCAGCAGTCAGTGATGAAAATGATAATTTTGAGGTTTCTTTGTGTGCGTCCATAGCGGACTTTGTGCTGCTGATGTGTGCAGCCCAGCAGTGGAAGGTGTTTGAGTGTGAGCACACAGAGGACTGGATGGTTGCTGCAGGCGAGAACACAGACCACCCTGAACCAATGGAAGGCCGGCTGTTTAACCCAGCACCCAACTTCATCAACTGCAGGTAAATGCAGCACTTGTCTGCCTGATATATCAGTCATCTACAGTTGAACCTGCTGTTTGTTCGCTGTGATCCTGTCATCATTTCTTTTCTTTACTTCAGAGAGACATCATTTGACTGTAGTCAGTGTTAAGGAAGGGAACATTTCTGATAAGGATATATCTGCCACTGTTTGTCTTTTAGATTATACATCTAACATAAACAAACCTTTCTTTATAAAGTTTATAAAGTACTCTTTAATTAAGCTGTTAAAACGTTGTGGCCATGATATTTAATAAGCAGAATCTTTTACAGTAAAAATAACAAAAACTTTTAAACATGCATAGTGTGAAATGGTAAATAAGGGTTGAAACAATAATATTTAAATATTTGTATTTTCTATTAGCTCAGATCAGATGTTAATATTGGCCAGGTTGATGTGTAGTTGGGAATAATGATTTCATAGTTTAGCTGTTGGTTCAATTATTATTAATAAAAACTCATGAAGAGTAGCAAATGCTAAATGCAAATTTGAATCTTAAAGAAACGGAAGTTGGACCTGCACTTATGTGAACAAAAATCTTCGTCACGGGTTCAGTATTGGGCGAGAACGCTAAAACCCACAACTGCAAACCGGGCTGCAATGTACTAATATTGGGCAAATACGGATCGTCTGTTTCTTAGCCACTGACAGGCTCAGATGGTTATTATAAGTGTCTGACAACATTATGCAAAAGGATTCCTACAGAGATAAACCTAGTTGTCAAACAGTAACATCTTTTTTGTTTAACATGACACAACTCTAAAGTTGCTATCGCCAATCTCACCAGACTCCAGCTAAATAAACAAAACTTTTAGCTTGTAAAGAGCCACCATATGTCCACATGTAAATGGGTGAATTAAGAGTTGGTGGTGATTATTGGAAGGTTGGAAAGACAAACTTTTGAAAAGCAATAATAAAATTACTGTTTTTTTAAATGGATTCTGATGGGTTAGGCAACAGAGATTTCAGGACAGTTTCACGTTAACTAAAAACGATCTTACTCTTTAATAAAAAGGTCTATCCCTGTAGTAATCTTATCCATAATACAATCTGAGCCTGTAAATGGTAAAACAGAACTTTTAGTCGACGTAAATTGAAGGTGTGCAATTGCCCATTACAGTTTTCCCCAATTGTTTACTCACCAAAATTGGAACTTGACACGCAATCACCAAACCATGAAACTCATGTACCAAATCCCTAAACCAAGTCTGCAAAATTTAATTCCTGCATAACACTTCGAGTCTAATTCTGTAAGACTGCAAACAGTTGTCTAGATTAGGCACAACATTTAAAATTAAAATCTCTTTAGTCCATTTGGAAAGCATCACCAATCATAATGCCAAGCTCTATAGACCAGTTGACAACACCCAATCCAAACAGGTGTAAACAGTAGTTGCTGAATTGTGCACAATCAGAGCTTTAGCACTAGACGGCCATAGATGAGCATGGGGTGCTCCGTCATGCCATGAGATTCTTTCCCCGCTCTTTAGCCAGGGAGAACATCACTTGTAATTTTGATGAGGTGCTGTGGCCAGACCAAAATAGGAGGCTGGCTGCATGACATTTTGCATGCTTTTTTGTCTTTTTATGTTTGGAAGTTTGGAAAGTATTATTCACTTTCATTTTGGTTTATTTTCGGATAGTAAAACCTTACTGCATGTTTTCCTGGTTTTTCTCCTCTTGGACAAGGAAATTGGTATTTGCAAAACATAAGTGTTCAAAAATAGTTACTGTATTGCATTTGTGTGTTTGTTTATTCATATTTGAGGAGGTATACATTACTGTGACAATCTTTTATAACCGGCTACAGCGTAACACTGAGAATTTCTAAAGGAATAAAACCCACTGACGGGAGAGTCATAGTGGTCTTTGTGTTGAGCAGACAGATCTATTCACATGGCGTGTGTCATTTTGAACAAAAACATTTTGAAAAGAGATTTAACAGTAGGGACTTGTAGAGTTTACCATTTTGTTTTAGAGGTTTTGTGTTTTGCGTTTACACTTTTGGGAAAATAGGCCAATATTTGTCACGCTATCTCTCGCCATGCATAAGTTTTATAAAAAATGTATAATGTTTGGACATGAAATATTTCTTTTCCTGTTCCTCCTCCAGGAGTTACCTCGACATGGCTAAAATCTTGGTGTTTCGTCACCTCTTCTGGTTTGTGCTGTCAGTGATCTTCATCACCGGGGCAACCAGGATCTCTGTGTTTGGATTGGGCTACCTGCTCGCCTGCTTCTTTTTTCTGCTGTTTGGGACCAAGCTATTGGTCAAATCATCCAGGACCTGCCTGGCCCTGTGGGACTGTCTCATTATCTACAACGTGGCAGTCATTATATCAAAAAATATGTTATCAGTAAGTATAAAGCTCATCATTGAGTGCTAGATTGCAGCTTTTGTGTCCGTGTGTGTGTGTGTGTGTGTGTGTGTGTGTGTGTGTGTGTGTGGGGGGGGGGGGGGGGGGGTGGTTCCTCTGTATTTTTTTGTCCTAGTAATTTATTAAATAAGTTACTGGAAGGTGATTACATTTTGAACCTGATTTTACTGTAATGATGGCAGCACAACGTGGGATGACAAATTATAATTTGCGTAATAGGAAGTGGATCAGAGTGTCAGAACCGGGTAGAAGCGGCCGAAATGGGTTTCCTCAGGAGGGGGGCTGGCGTCTCCCTTAGAGATAGTGTGAGAAGTTCAGTCATCCATGTGGAACTCAGAGTAGAGCGCTGCTCCTTTGTGTCGAAAGGAGCCAGTTCAGGTGGTTCAGGCATCTGGCAGAAATGCCTCCTGGACGGCTCCCTACGGAGGTGTTCCAGGCACGGCCAGCCGGGAGGAGGCCTCGGGGAAGACCCAGGACTAGGTGGAGGGATTATATTTCCAGCCTGGTCTGGGAACGCCTCAGGATCCCCCAGTCGGAGCTCGTTAATGTGGCTCAGGAAATGTGGCTGTATATGAAGATGTTACCAGATAGTAAAACATGTATATCAGTGCGGTGTCCGTGTCATAGCGATGAGCTGGAGAGCTCAGGAGTTCAGCAGTCTAATGGTTTGTAACTATGACGGTTTGAGGAACCTGAAGCTGCTAACTTTCTCCATCGTAGTCCTGTTGATGGAGGTGGGGGCTTGTCTTTCTCTCTGTTGCTTCCTTTAGTCCACAGTCAGCTCCCCTGTTTTGCTGACGTTGAGATGTAGGTAGTTGTCTTGACAGTGCCCAATTTTTGAAGGTCCCGGAATTGTCCGCATTTTAACTCTGTCTTGTCTCAGATAGACGAATTGCAAGGATTTTTCTAAATTGCCTGTGCATTTTGTGATTCAAGCATATGTGGTAAAACTTGACTCACATCTAATTTGTTACAGTAACCCCCCATCTCCCTGCCCCCTTAACACACACTCCAAGACAGTCAATACTGAGACAGAAGAAGAAGCTCTGGCTGTCTAACACAAATATGGTCTTGGTCTTGACTTGGTCTTGTCCTGCCCTGGACTTGTCTTGGCTTGGTCTCAAACCTCAAAGTCTAGATCTTGTCTCGGTCTCGATACACTCTGCTCTTGGTGATGACTTGGTCTCAGTGTAGGTGACCACCTCTCTGTAGAGGTCAGCCTTATCTGTGTCGTCGTCGGAATAATCTGAAAAATAAATTCCTGACTGTGAAAGTTCAAAATGCATCAACATTGAGAAATAGGGCTTAGGTGGAGCTCTGCTTTCACCGAGTGCCCTTCTAGTTATAATTTACAAAAGAATTGCTCACATTAAACAAAATGAAAAGTATTGTAGTACAATTACCACTGTTGATAATAACACTATTCTCTAGGATAATGGAATTCCATTATTATGAAGTTTGAAGAGCAACCTAGACAGATGCATGCAAGTTAAAAAAACACTGAATTGTGTATTTCTTTGTGCGTGTGTGTGTGTTCCAGATCCTGGCATGTGTGTTTGTGTTTGAGATGCAGAAGGGCTTCTGTTGGGTGATTCAACTCTTCAGCCTGGTTTGCACAGTCAAAGGATACTATGACCGTAAGTGCTTTAATATTATTAATAATAATAATATGAATACACCACCAACAATGACCGTGTTTGCATTAGGTATCTATAGTATCTATAGCTATAGAATTAAGCAAAGGTGATTTCAATCAGATTTTCAATGTAAGATGGATTTTCTATCTATTTCTATGACGCATAGTATATATAATGCTATGTTATGTGCTTGTAGTCCTTGAAGTAACAAAATTGCATTCACATGCTGTTTATCAGAAAGTCACACCTGACAGAAGAAGTTACAGATTGTTATGTGCTGCAGAATGCCTTTTTATTTAGTATTAGGTATCATAGTATGTTGTTTTTGTTTTCTGACAGCAAAAGCAGTGAGTGACAAGACCTGCAGCCTGCCGGTAGAAGAGGCCGGGATCATATGGGACAGTATCTGTTTTCTGTGCCTGTTGCTCCAGAGGAGGGTCTTCCTCAGTTACTACTTCCTGCATGTGACGGCAGAGCTGCAGGCGTCTGCCAAACAGGCCTCGAGGTATGACACAAAAAACGGATTCATTGACTGTTAATGTGGAAGCTTTCGCAGTGGTTCCAATAGTAGGGGCCACCAGAATATTAAGTAAATTAAAAGTAAACTGGTACTGTCCCTTTAAACAAAGAACCTCAGAGGGAGTCTCTCCTTACAACATTAATTTCCTGTGAGATTATCCAAAGGACGTTTAAGTCCATCCATGAGCAGTGTCCCGTGGTAGGGACAGCCATTCAAAAATATTTGAGATACCAATTGAGTAGTGAGACTCAAGTACCACTTGGCTAACAAATGCAATGACAGCTGTTTCTTCCTTCCAGGGGTTTTGAGCTCTTTAGAGCCAGTATCGTGAAGAACATTAAGTTTTACCAACAAGCAGAGAAGAAGTCTCTGTCACAACTCAAGAGATCGTAAGTATTCACCATTCAGTAAGTGCAGCTGATGAAATTTGCTTTTGGGAGCTGGATGAGGAAATTCTTAAAAATTGAGTATTGTGCCTTAAGTTGCCTTCAACACAGGCTGATAGCAGGGGAAGACACTAGGGACGCCTTTCAACCTCAGGAACTTTCGCCCTGAACTAGAGACCTTCTGAGGAACTCATTGCTCTTCAACCGGAGGGACCAGGGTCTAAATTAAGTTCTGGGCATATCTTTTGGGGAGAGTTTACCCCCCCAAAAGTCCCTGATTAGGGGTAGTACTTTCTTAAAGGAAAGAAACCTTCGGGTGGCGTTTCAATTTAATTCAATTTTATTTTATGTATAGTATCAAATCATAACTAGAACTGCAAGCCGTTATAACGGGGTCCAAGCCTCCTTGCGGCAGCGAAAGCGGGATCCAAAGTGTAACGGTGGGGAACCAACATCGATAAATATCGAGAGGTGTTAGCCGTAAGGTCTGCGGTACATTACTTTTGCAAATATCGCATTAACATTTATTGGTTGAGTAAAAGGGCCAGAAAAGGTCTACGTTGGATAGCCGAACGTTGCCAAATTTGGTACAGAGCCACAGAGTGGCATGCCGAACAAGCATCACAAGTTTCATGTTG
The DNA here is from genome assembly GCF_013103735.1 of Etheostoma cragini. Taxonomy (NCBI): domain Eukaryota; kingdom Metazoa; phylum Chordata; class Actinopteri; order Perciformes; family Percidae; genus Etheostoma; species Etheostoma cragini. The sequence goes on from NC_048423.1 coordinate 20,857,783, forward strand.
CTGGCATTTTCTATGGCAGAGATATTGCAACAGCAAATTACCCAATTAAATGCATTGAGATTTGGTCACAACAAATTATTAGCTATTAAACTTAAAGGGCTTATAAATTAATACAAAAAAATGTGTAATCTGGCTCAATTTGGTACACACATCTTTTACAGAATTAAAGTCATTCAAATGCCCGGTCCACTTTTTTAACTTAAGAATTTGTATAATTAACAGTTACACAAGATTGAAAATACCTTGAAAATACCGCTTGCCCTAACCAAATTACTTAAATTTGTGTATTGGAGGTGACACCTGACCGAAATATACCATGGTAGGCACCATGTTGATATATATAGAATACATTGCTTTACATTTGCCCACAGCCAATATTTCTTTAGTTAATGAGTTTAATTATTCTGTCGCCTGCCATTTCTTGTCCTGCCCTCTCTCAGGATGCAGAGAATTCGCTCCAAGCAGCAGAAGTACAGAGGTGGATACAAAACAAGTGACGATTCTCACGTGAGCGAGACTGCTGGTAGGACTCACTAGTTTACTCGTTGACTGTGAAAATATTCTGCAAGCAGTAAGAAAACTAGTTTAGACTAGTTTTAAACTAGTTTTTTTTCTCATCTCTGCTGAGGGTTGCCCACACGTAGTAACAACGACAAGAACTCTATCACACTTATATTTTTATTGTCACACCACACGTTTTGGTTTGTCAAATTGAGCACATGAGCATTACGGGCGGACTTGAAACGAGAGGGCAGAGAGGCAGCGCAGGAAGAAAAGCGGGTCCACGGAGCTGTTCACCAATGCCACAGTGGCCGATGGGCATACAGGTTTCAGAAGGGCACCATCTACAAACAGAAGGGAGCAACAACGGCCATGGTCGCAACCCTGATATATATACTATCTAATTGTTTATTTTAAAGCCTGATGCAACTTTGTTATTTAAAGGTGCTATATAACTATCATAAATATCTTATAGGCAATATAACATGAACTCTAGAGGGCACATTTATGTTGCCATTAAGCTAAACCATTTTATAGCGACACTTTGGGTTTTATTTACATATTTATGTATTAGGTGTGTTCAGTATTTTCAAAACTTTCAGTCCTATGGCTTTGCTCACTTTTCTCCAAGCCTTCTAATTTTTTGTGCTGTCCTCTCTAAAGTGCTGACGTTAATTCGTAGAGCTCTGGGTGCCCACAGACAACGACAATTAGTTTGTCAGTTAGACAGTTCTCCATTTCTCTGCGACAACAGGAGAATTTAACATGATATGCTTTTGTGACCCAGCGTTACACAAATATTTCACCCAAGTTGAAACATTTCAACCCACACTGACACATATTTTGCGCAAATTTGCGTCCATTGCATAATTGATTCTGCATGTATTTGTTGCACGCAGAAAATGCGCTTTGCCTTTTTTTGATTAGCAAATCATTATGTAGCACTTTCTCTATCTAATCTAAACCTTATCTTGTTTCCTTCCAGACGACCAGTCAGACAAGAAAAGTTCCAGGAAGAAAAAGTGGCACCAGCCGTGGATGGACCATGCTACAGGTATGAAAAACACTCCATTTGTCTTGAATTACAGCAGGGACAAGTAGTCCTTCTTTTCTAACTTTTGATCATCTTCATATAGTGATAGAGATGACATTGTTTCTTCTACTCACAGTGCTGCATTCCGGAGAGTACTACCTGTTTGAATCAGATACTGAGGATGAAGAGGAATCTGAAGAACAGAAGCCTCAGAAACAGACCGCCTCTCAGGTCAAACACACAACTGACTCACAAAATGTATTAACTTACCGGATATAATATATCCATGTAGCATTTCTATGGGAGTCAGTTTTATATTGACATGTTTATCATAATGCATGCCCATGTGCAGTTTACTACCAGCTGTATTGTAGAGTGTGTGGACAAACACAGCAGTGGACCTACAACATAAGCGGAGGCAGTCCATTATCTCATTGCTACAGTAGACAGTTGTAAAGCCATAATGAGTCCCTTGTTGTATATAGCATACAGTTTAAGTGTTTATAAAAAAAAAATTTGAAATGTTAAACACTGCTATGGTGAACATGCTTTGTTGAAACTCTAATTTTCACATTTTTATTGTGTTGTTTCTTCCCCCTCAGTTGGCTTACCAGGCGTGGGTGAGCAGTGTGAAAACAGCTTTGAGAGAACGTCAGAGACACCAGAAAAAGTTGAAGAGGATTGAGAGAAAAGAGAAAGAGGGAGAAGGAGGAGTAGATTCACAGGAGGCTTATTCTGTGACAGGTTAAATATTCTTACATCTCTCCCTTTTATGTCTGTTTTTTGTCTGTATGTTTTATGTCTGTATGCTCTATGCGCCGGCGACAGCCGTGGCCAGAGGCAGAATGTTTTTAGTTGTCTGCCGGTTTGTCCAGCCATCAGTCCATCTTCAGTTTTGTGGACAAAATATCTCAGGAACGCCTTAAAGGACTCTGCTTTGATTTGGCAAAACTGTCCACTTAGACTCAAGGATGAACTGATTAGAGTATGCTTGTCAAAGGTCAAGATCTGTTTTTGGCCATAACTCAAAAATCCATTCACTAATTATGATAACTCTTCACACAAATGTCTCATAGGGTAAAATAATGAAGTGATGACTATTTATACCCTAAGGGTAACGTCACAGTGACATCTGAATGTTCTGCCAAAATGCTTTTCTAGCCATTATTCAAATTGATATGGCCTCCTTTTCTTTGATCACAAAACTTGTAGCTATTGTCTTATGTTCCAAAAATGAATTCACTTTTAAGAGACTGGTAGTGGTCCCCTAAAATGTCTGAGGTAAATGGTCACTAAGGACCTTGTAGCAACGCATTAGGTAATACTTGAGCATACTTGGTGATTTTTTTGAAAAACGTTTTTTTTCTTCTTCTAAGGTAATTTAAGGTCAAACTTAGAGTAAGTCATGGGTGTCAAACTAATTTTAGTTCATGGGCCACATACAACCCAATTTGATTTAATACCAACTCTCCCTATCTTTCAGTGTAGAGGGGTACAAGTACACAATAAACAATCTATTTACAATACAGATGATGAACAGCTATCTCAAGAAAAAGAAGTTAAAATCAACAATATATCAGAGTTTTTAACTGAATTCTGTTAATTATAGGATGTGAGATTCAGCCCAGGAATCTCTGTTCCAGGACTAGCGGGCACAGATGCATCGTCTTCCTCTCATCTTTCACCTCGCTGAACTCTGCAATACACTTTTTGCACTTCTAGTTAGATGCTACAGCAACTGCATTTTGTTGTCTTACTGGGGGATTACAGAGTTAAATCTAATCTTAATGCGTATATACCACTTAGTAATCATAAAGACTAACAAAAACATAAAAAACAGAAGACAAAAGGCTTACTTTGCCCCTTACATGAACCACAAGCCCTCTTTTAAAATATATAGTTTACTGTAATTGCTGAATAATTTGTAAAGTGTACGTTTTATATTAATGTGCAGGGTGTGGGGACAATGATGTGTTTGAGGAGCCTGGGCTTCAGGAAGAGGAGCCAGAAGAACAGGAGTCTGGTTAGTTAAAATTTTCTTAGCTTTCACCATGACAACATGCTGTTGTTGTTTCCATTTTACAACGTGTAGTAAATGAATGGCTTCCTTTGCGTAACTAAAAGATACTTTCAGCGTATTGGTTGTGTGTTAAGAAAGCAATTAGTCTTAAAGCTGCCTTCACATGATCTGCGGTAAAACGGCTCTGCGCTGCCTGTTCCAAAGCTTACCTTTGGGGAGAGCGGTGGACACAACTCGGAGGAGGCACTACCCTTGACGTGAATCACTGCTTTGAAATTGTGGCAGAGTGCTGCTCTCAGTTTTTAAATTATTTCAACCTGCAGAAGCATTATAGGGTAATTTCCCTACTTTTCAACCTGGACCCTATTTCACCATACATTGGTGTCTAAGTAACTAATGTGAACAAGAATCTTTAAAATTGGTTCAGTACTGAACGTAATCATATAGGGCAAATGTGCGTCATCGGCTAAAAGTGCTGTATTTACTATTGAGATGCATTGAATAGTGAAAAGACAAACCAAGACAGTTTTTGATGGTAACATTTTGTTTCTGTGTTAATAGAGTATTTTATGATCATAAAATTACTGTTTGGTGGGTTTGGCTATAGTGTTCTTGGGGATGTTTTTGGTTAAATTAAAAAGATCTTACTCTTTAACAAATAGGTCGACTTCTGTAGCGATCCTTTCCATAATATTGTCAGACACTGACCATGCCTGTGGCAAAAGTAACACTTTTAGTGAACGAAATTGAAATGGCCCATTAATGTTACATTGCAGCTTGTTTCCCTGCTGCCGACTGCAGCGGTCTTGCTTAATACTGGACGAAAATATTCTTGTTCTTATCGGTCACTTAGACACAAAAACATAGGAATATATGTTCCAGGTTGATGAAGTTATAATTTATATAGTATAGCAAAAGTACACAGAGTAGATAAAGGTTTGTTAGAACCTGCTAAATTGTACATTTAGCAGGTTCTAACAAACCTTCGTCAGTCAGTTTGCTTCCTATACTGTATCACCTGTCCTTCTCTCCTCCTTTTTCCTAATCTCTCTGTCTGTGTGCTGCAGGTCACGGGGAGATGGTTCAGAGGATCTTGGATATATTGCGCTTCTTATTGGCCATAGTTCTGGCCATGGTGGATGGACTAACCCACTGGCTCAACCTCCTTACTAAACAGTACAGAGAGACATCTACTGTTCTGTGCAATGAACGTTACTTCATCATACACAAGATACAGCAGGTAAACACAACAAATATATGTTAATTGAGCCTACATGATTCTTTGGAATTGAACTTTCAGCCAAGACAAACAAGGACAATCGCTAACTTCGGTCTGTCTCCATCTGATTGGCAGCATCTTACAACAGCAGACTCCACAGATGACCAGGTGTCTCATGACAGTGAGAGTCCCACACTGGAGACTTGTTTGGATGAGACAGATGTAGACTCCACCAGATACAGGTTAGTGTGGAAAAGAGTGTGTGCCACAAAGGGCTTGTGAGCCAAACTGTAATACTTTTTAGGCACCGACCCTAACAGCCTCCATTGTACGTCAAAAAAAGATCCCTTGTCATTCAATACCAAACTACAATACCTAAGGAGTAAATCTCATCTCATGTGAGTGAGCCAATAAGCATACAGCAGGCTTGTACCGTGTACTGGTGATTGGCTGTCTACACATTGTAGAGGCAGGAAGAAAAAACTCTACATTACGCAAAGACACAGGGCTCAGGGAGTTTTTTTGTGTCAAATAGGTGTAAAGGAGCTGAAACAAATAATGAACATTTTATTATAATATCCATTGTTGTAATTTCTTTTTGTTAAAATGGCTAAAAGTAACTTTCAGTTTGTGGTTTTCTCACAGCCCCTTTGGACAAAAGTGATTGATGTTTTACCACACTTACTGTTGTAAAATTCTTTACCCACTGTATTACTGAGTTAGCTTTACCAGGAGGTCATATAGTTACGATGAATGTTTTGCTCAGACAGTTAATCATTCACTTACAATAACAAAATACGTCATCAATGCATCGTTGCATTTCAGGTGTTGCATATTGTTCCTTAGTCTACTTTGGATGATTTTTAAGCTAAACCGGATATCACTGTCACTGTTTAGTGTGTTTGCTTTCATTCCTCAGTTTCTCAGTTTTTATATTTATAAGATTATAAGATATTCAAAAGATTCATAATTTTATCTGTATGTGTTTGAATCACTCCTTAAGCTGCCTTGAGGTGGATAGCAGGGCCGTGACAGGCCGGTCTACCCCCCGACCAAGGCTCAACAGCACTGGGAACCTCTTGAGTCCAGAACCCCCATCCAGCAGCACGGATCTGGTGACAGTGCCATCTAAACAACAACACAGACATTCCAGAACGGCCAGTGAGCTGCTGGGAGACAGGTAGACCCCTTGGTTCTTTCGGGGAATATTAAAAAGACTTAAAAAGAACATGTTTACAGCATTAACTATTTAACTGGGAGGTTTTGGGACCAATTGGCAGGGATTGCCATGGACAAAGTACACACGGTGAAACACTGGTAAGAGAAAATGAGGTTTAACCATGTATCCAGCAAATTTAAATTTATTACTTCTATTCCAGAATAGAAGTAATAATATAGAATATCTGTGGTGTAGCCATACCTAACTCCACAGCACTGTAAAGGTCTGGCATGTCTTAGAAGGGCAACATGGATCTACAGTAACAGTGGCTACTGTTTTCAATTGACCACCTTGGTTTCAGTGTGTTTTGTGTGTAGTAGCAGGAATACCATATATATATATATATATATATATTTTAACTTGTGTTTCATTTTATGGCCCCCACCATTGGTTCTATTCGGTACTAATAGACTGGTTGTGTACAATACAATGATAAATGAATACAAATTGATGGTTGTGACTTTCCCCTCACCCTCTGCAGGCAGTTCTTCATTGAGGAGCTAGAGCAGAGCAGAGAGTTCTACAACAGTCAGAGCCGTCTGCTGAAGCTGCTGTTTGCCATGTACAACCTGCTGGCAGCCAACTCAGAGCTAGTCTGCTATTTTATCATAGTGCTGAACAACGTGGTCAGTGCCTCTGTGATATCACTGTTCCTCCCAATACTGGTGTTCCTATGGGCTATGTTGGCTGTTCCAAGACCAACCAAGAAGTTTTGGATGACTGCTATAGTCTACACTGAGGTATGACCGATGAGAGACCCACTTCTCAAACCTAAGTAACTTATATGCCATGAACCATCACAATAAAATTGTGCAATTGTTTATAAAGTTTCCTTGCATTAGTAAAAAAATATAGCATCAGTGGCTCTGAGGTGCTAAACTGAACAATATAGATTTGTGAAAATTTATGGAATGACGCTGTGACAAACACAAAAAGGATCATCATCAATTCTGAAGCTCGCTTGAGATATATTCATTCTCTTTTAGCTCTTTTTTGGTTTTACAGGGCACCTAACCTGCTGAAGCAGACAGGAACAGCAAGGCCACTGTGTGATTGCAAACAGCAGTGTCTTGATGTTGTCACATCAATTTACAGTTTGATTTGTCAAGCGTTGTGTTTACAGCTTGTTTTCCTGCACCCAAGTGGTCAAAAAAAATAAATAAAATAAAATAAAGATAAAAAAGTGGATACAGCTGTTAAAAAATAGTGAAACCGATTTAAATGATAAATGATCATAACTGATTTTTATAATAATTTAAGGGTGAGGATGGGCCTAAACTTTGAGAAAAAACAGTAGTCAAAAGAGATTAATTGGATTTGAATAACAAGAGAGGTTGCTTTAAATAAATAATTACAATAACAAACTATACTGTAAATAATCTAAGAATTGCATATAGGGCGGTCTGCTATGATGAAAAGCAGACTTGCACTCCACCATACCCTTTTGATCTCATTATCTTAACCTTTAAAGCATCTCTTTTCATTTTTTGGTCATCTTACAAAATGTCATATCACTGGTGATTACGTATAAACTCGAACATCTCTCACCTTTCAATTACTAAATTACAGTAATGTGTCCAAGAGAAGTTTAACTATATACAGGTCACAAAAAGCATGGAGATGATCCTGACTGGTCTGATGGGGAACAGCATACTGTTGCCTTCTCTGCGTTGTTTTCTGGTCTGACTGGGGGTACTGATGTTGTGTTCTCTTTCCAGGTGATGGTGCTGGTGAAATACCTTTTCCAGTTTGGATTCTTTCCTTGGAACAGTGTTTATGAATTGACTTTAAATGAAGACAAACCTTTCTTCCCACCTCGTATCCTGGGCCTAGAGAAGACTGACAACTACATCAGATATGATCTTCTTCAGCTGCTTGCTCTGTTCTTCCACAGATCCCTGCTCATGGTCAGTTAGTATTTACAGTGATTACATTGATTGTAAGTTTGTCAACCAGTAAGCAAGGACACATTAAAGTTGTGATCAGAGTAAAAACAACAAGGGCACAATAAGCCACCTTCAACTTTTCAAAGTATACCCATTTGTAAATTTTACAGTTAGACTTAGGGCTAAAAAAATGTCCTCTTGTTGCCAAACTGTTACAATCTGGGTGGCACAATACACTGACTTTATAATTAGAAACAGCCCTTGGATCATTTCAGTTGGCTCTTTGCTAAGCCACACCAGTCCGGTATAGAGTTCACAATGATAATGATAGTATTGAATATATTCAGTTCCTTATTTTCTAACAGAATTAAGAAAAGCAGGCCATTCATTTAATTTTTTCGTTTGATATTTTATCAGATGTAGCTAATTGACATCAATTGTTTTAGTTAGTCAAACTATCTGGCTGGCTGACATTTTTGTTTTTCCAGTGACTGATGTTAAAATTGGAGATTTAGAGTATGAATATGATAGCTACATACATGATATCATGTAAAAGCCACACCCTTCTGTTCCAAGCTGATGTGGGTGTGCTATTCAATTCAATTCACTTTGACTTGATTTGACTTAACTGATTTGACTAGTGTCAAATCATACACAGGAGTTACAGGTTGGGACACATAGACACTGATAAAGACAGGTGAAATAACGTGTGTGTGTGTGTTTGTGTGTGTGTGTGTTTGTGTGTGTGTGTGTGTATGTGTATGTGTGTGTTTGTGTGTGTGGGTGTGTGTGTGTGTGTGTGTGTGTGTGTCTGTGTGTGCACAGCGTTATGGCCTCTGGGACCACGAGGGCCCCCTGGAGGAGCAAAGCCTTTCACCAGAAAGTTCTAAGGATGAAGGAAAAACTAGAGATGAAGATGGAGGGAGGAAGGAGGGGAGAAAAGAAGAGGAGGGGGAGGGCAGAGTGAGCTCAACATCTACCCTGGAAAACCCGGAAATTACTGAACTGGACCAACTTGAAAACGTTGGTGCAAATACTCTTTTGTTGCTATTAGTTACTGCCCTGTCAATAGCAATTTTTGAATGTGTTCTTAGCCTTTGCCCTTTTTTTAAATCAATTGTTTATTAATTTAGGATATTGTGGACTCTGTCAAACCGAGTACCAGCTCTGCTGCTGCTACCACACAACCTCCTGCAGATGAACCAGCACCCAGCGGTTCAAAAGAAGGACAGGAAACTCCGTCTGGGCTGAAGAACATGTTGAATCTTCCCAGCAGGCCGATGGAGGATAAGATGGATGGAGATGAAGAGCAGGTGATAGAGGTAGCCCCAAAGAAAAGCAGCGGTATCCGCTTCCGCAAGAAAGCAAAACAACCCAAACCACAATGCAGCAAAGGTTAGTGGCTTTATAATGTGTGGACTGTGATGTTAGAGGTGTGACTTATAACATTAACACTGGCTGCATTCGATTAAGGTGCGCCTCATTAAAGGAGCTGGTATTGCACAAGCAAAAAGCTACTTACTGCCAGTTTTTTATATCAACAGTTATTGAAGGAGACCTATTATGCTTTTCTGTATTTCCTGTAATATCTGTCATGTTACGATGTTACATGTTCATATTTTTAACTGTACATATAACTGTATTTCTTTTTAAAGATTTTTCTGTTGACTATTTTTAACAACATATGAAAAATATATATGTCACATACATACATGCATACTTATACCCATACCCAAGTTGTGCCCAGATATTGCAAAACGAGGTCCCAAGATTCTTGTCCTTTACGGTGATGTTTTAAAAACTTAGTCCGCTATTTCTCCTGTTGGGTCACAAAAACAAGTTTATATAGCTAGTTTCTGAAACAAAGTGGATTTGATGTTTGTCAGTCCTTTTTTTTTTTTTTTTGCCAGAACCAGGCCCACAAATAAAGCTGTATGAATGTGTAGAGGGAAGATTAAAGAGTCCTCTGAGCATCAAAAAAAGCCATGTCTCTGTCAGGAGAGCTAGTCTTATGATAAACATCTGAATAAATGATAAATATTCTTTACCAGAATGGATAAATTAGCGGGCAGCTGCAGCAATGGACATTTACGTTTGTCATAAATTGGAGAAACAGACGGGTAAAGTTTATGTAACTTGACCTTAGAATATTAACCCTAAGGGCCCTATTTTAACAATCTAAGCGCACGGCATGAAGTGCATGGCGCGGGGATTTAGGGCGTGCCCAATTAGCTTTTGCAAGTTTGACGTCGGAAAAAAGGGTCCATCCACCAGTCGCCTGGTTCAAAAGGGTTGTACTTGATGTCTTCATTAATTCATAGGTGTGTATTGGGCATGCATTAAACCAATCATAGTGTCCTCCCATTCCCTTTAAAAACCAGGCGCGTTTGTACCTTGGCATTGCTAATGTGGTGACAGATTGCACCGTAATATTTTTATTTTTAACCTTTTGCGTGTTTGTGTGCTTCCCTGTGTGGGTGTAACAAGCAGAAGGTGCACACGCTGTGCATAAGCCTAGGCACATTTTACTAACACACTCTTGAACTTATATATTGAAATGCTGCACTATTGACTTTAGACCAGGTTTTGGTTGGTCAATGGTGCAATCACTTCCCGCTGCCTCAAGGTAGAAATATGCCAAGAATTCATGTGAACACACCTCCCTGTAAGACTAGTACGCCCTTGGGTGCAAAGATGGGTGCAGCTGTATTTACGATTTAAACGACGTGAGCCCCAGACAGTCTTAAAATAGCAAAGACACTTGCGTCGGGCTATGCGCCCCGCTGCGCTGTCTTCTCTTTATTGAGAAACTATGATTAAGGAAAAGTGCAGTTCTCCAAAGTGTTTTAGGCAGTACAACATTTATTTCCTGTTCCCAAATCTTCTTAATAGAGCTGTCAGACGCAAGTTCATTAGAGAAATAATTCTCAAATTTGGTGAGAAGCTGTTTACTCTCTGGTGAAACAGAAAAAAATTCCAAACAATTCCAAAAGAGTCTGTCTCTCACAAGTGGACTCAAAGTGGGGGATGTTTTTCCAGACAAAGTGGCTAATTTGCATATAACAAAAGAAATTGCAAAGGATGCAAACTTGTTGTCGACAGTTAGGCATATGGTTTTATTAAAGAAATAAACTCTAGTTTTAGCTATAGAGGGGCCGAATTGAATGATTCATGGTGCGGAAGGCACCATTACCTTTGCCCTGGAATTCAGTGACTAATAATGATCCTTACATACTGGAAGACCCAGGCCGCACACAACCGGACATGTCCCAGTGACAAGTGACTCAAAATTGGGAGAATTTACCAGTATTCGCCGCCAAGATTACAGCTCTCTCGCGTTAGCATGCAGCTACTTAATATTTAGCACATCAATTGCAAATGTATTTTGAACCAAACACTACCCAATCGGACATGTTTCAGCCATAATCCCACCCCAAATTGGGGAGAATTTAACAAATTTGCAGCCAAGATGACATATTTTACCACCGATAGCATGTAGCTACATGCAACAGTGTTGACACTGCAGTAGCTTAAAAAAACACTCCAGTTACGCCTACCTGGAGCAGATGACCAATCAGAGAAGGCCAGCTTAGAGTTGAATAACACTTAGCCGTTATTGCCACTCTTGGCTGTGGCTCAGCGGTAGAGCGGTTGCCTGCCAATCGGAATGTTGGTGGTTCGATCCTCGCCCCTGCCGTCATTGTCGAAGTGTCCTTGGGCAAGACACTGAACCCCGAGTTGCCCCCGGTGCTGCGCATCGGAGTGTGAATGTGTGTGAATGTTTATCTGATGAGCAGGTGGCACCTTGTACGGCAGCCCCGGCCACAGTGTATGAATGTGTGTGAATGGTGGATGTTTCCTGTAGATGTAAAAGCGCTTTGAGCAGTTGTTAAGACTGGAAAATTGGACTGTGGGACAAGGGAAAAGAAAAAAGTAGTGCAAACACGGACTGAAAGGAATGAAACAGCCGCGCTAAATGGAACGGGGATGTAATTTTAATTAATATTGACAACCATGTATAAAGTTTTTTAATGAATGAAATAGACAAATTATATACCTGAAGGCCAATTCGGGGTTGGTTATGAATTATTTACAAACCCAATATTGTCCATCTGGTGAAAGCCCGACAGAGATTGACTCAGATTCTTGCTCGTTTTCTCTCCCTTTTAACTTTTAGTTGTTCTTCGTTTATTTCCTTTTTTCCTATGATTGCCCTGCGCTAGTATCTGCTATAACTACAACAGATAGAAGTAAAATTAGAATACAATTAGGCAAATATATAAAGAACTCTCCTGCTACTCTTTACCTGGCTGGATATGCTAACACAGGCTTTACCGTTGTTACATCCGGGCAAAGGCACTTATGAAAAACTATATAAAAATAGCGTTCTTTTCACTGTTACCCAAATTACCCAGTTTCAGAAACATTAAAAAGTTACATAGTAACTATTAGTAATATTGTAACATGTTGTACTCCATTCAACTGGTATTTTATGTTTATCTTGGTCATTTCTGTGCTGATGTGTCATTTGAATCACAATACAGAGATATATGTTTCAGGAAAGATTTTAAACTGTGATTACTTTTTATTTGAGTCACTTATTTGAATCCCTTTTTGACCATTCCAGAGGAGCCCACAGCTGAAACTACAGATTCCTGTGAAGAACCAGTGAAGAAGAAGCAGAAAGGCAGGAGGAGAGAGGCAGCCAGTCAGAGACTGCTGGCTGTGGGACACAAGATAAAACAAGTCTTTGTCTCTGGGTGAGTAGGGCACAGAGACTCTATAGTAACCACAGTCCCCCTTCTTTCATTCAATAAGTTTAGATCACTAAAAATAAGTGTAGTTGCAATCCTAGGAGGAATTAAATAACTTTTTCACTAATGCAGTGGTTTAATTCATTTTGTTTTCCTCTGCAGTATTCAGAGTGTTTACAGGCCAGCACAGGGATTCTTCCGAGGTATTCTCCATGCTGAGTATCGGACTGCTACAGATGTCTATGCGTTCATGTTCCTGACTGATGTCATTGACTTCATCATCATTGTCTTTGGTTTTTGGGCTTTTGGGGTGAGAGCACGTTTTGTGACATTTTTGCCTGGCAAAGCAGGTTGTTGTTCCTGACTCTAATCAATCTGCCTTTATGAAGATCAATGTTCTCACAAATGTGTACCACAGTGTTACATTTTAATTCCTTTACAATTTACCTTTTTAATTAATAATGTTTTCTCTTGTAATATTGTCAGTTGCATTTTTATGCTCATGACATTTTTATGCCCAATTCATCTGCTTACTCATTAGGAGGAGCGTTATCTATTGTGCAGACAGCCTAATACCCGATCCAGTGCTAACGTCTAGAGCTTTAACATGTCTTTAATGAAGAAGAAAAACATTTCTGCAGTTTTCTAGATGCAACTTGTTGAAGGAAATTGTCTTCAATATTTGCACTTTGGATGGTTCTGAAATTGCATGGTCATGAGCTAGCTAAAAGTTTTTTTTTTGTATAAATAGATGTTTGAAAATGGAAAGCTGTTTATACAGTCAACTCCGGTCTGTATTTGACTATGTTGACACTATCTACATGCACTCTGCCTCTACCACCTTGAAACAGCTCTTACAAAGCACTTTGTTATTTGGTGATCAAATTTGAACGCTTCATTGTAATCTTTATTAGGCAGTAGCTGTCCTTGGCCAGATTGAGCTACCTAATTACCTAATATCCCTCATTACATAGTATTCCAATCTTTCATACCCTTATGCCCCTGCCGCTATTATGTCCGCAGTTCCTGAATATCACAGCTGTGCGACCATAGATCTGTTCCCTATTTTTTTTCAGCAACAAGCAGTTTGAAGACTTCGAAGAACAGCGGTGCCTGCCCGCGTGTCAAATCAGAGTCTGTTTAGATGCTGTGGAACAAGTTTAGGCGAGCAACAGTGTATCTTTTAGCCTCACGAGAAAATACACAGTGGTTCTCTTTGAACACATGGGACAACCCGACTCACGGGGTGGATACCTTATCTCGCTAACCGTGCCCCTGAGCCCTCCTATACGCTTTTCCCTCTGTCCCTCTGATTCCTCGCCTCCCAGCTCAAATTCAGGTGGTGAGCCTTTCGGTCATTCTGGTGGCACAGAAGCACACAAGCGCACCCTGGTTCCCAACCCTAGTTCAGCTACTGGCGGGATCTCCATGGTAACTGCCATGGCAAAGGGATGCACTGTCGCAGTTAGACGGTGCAATATTCCACACCCCTGTAATAAGCCAGCAGCTATGGGCCTGGCCGATGAGCGGAAACCCTTGGAGAGGGAAGGTTTGCCCCCTGCAGTTGTGTGCACTATCCAGGATGGGAGAGCCCCCTCCAGCACAGCGTGTTACGACGGAGGATGGTCCGCTTTCCAGTACCTGTGTGTGGAAAAAGGTGTAGAACCCACATGGTGTCCTCTGCCCCTCGTGTTAGCTTACCTTCAAACATTGGTGGATAATGATTTGGCTCCGTCTACAGTTATTTATGTGTGTTTCACCGTCCTGTCTCTCTCTTAAAGGGGGATGGGAGCGTTACAGCCAATCCGTAATTTTTCGCCAAAAAGTTTCAATTTTTTTTTTTAGTTCAAAGATGTTTTGGCCCCCGCCTAATAACAACCGCGCGGAGGAGTTGTATCACCATCTTTGCCAGATGAATGCATTAGCCTACACGACGGACATCAGACGTACATAGCAGTTGTTCGTTCAGAGAGACCACTCACAAGGCACGGCTCTCTCAGAGCAGTGGTTGTCTCACTGGCTGTGTGAAGCGATCACCCAAGCCTATAGCTCGGACGGGGTGGAAAACCCCTCAAGGCATCTGGGCACATAGGGTGCCCATATTTTGATTTCCAAAAAAGAGGACACTCGGCCAGCCTTAAAACATAAATTCAGACAGGCTTCTCAGAGGATAAAGAACATGCTTTACTATGCCTCAATGGTATAAAAAAACTTTTGTAGTCAAATGTGTAACAGCCTGTAACAAAATAATAGCTCTTTTCAAATAGATAAATATAAAATAATGTTCTAAATATAAATATGTGTCAGCTTCAAAATCCAGCTTCAACTAAATATCTCTTAAAACCTTTTCAATGTAATAAGATAAGGTTTTTGGTATCCATGTGAGCTTTCAGATCTCCAGCACCTTTATTAGACACTGAAACACATGTGCTAACTTTGCACACGGTGCACTCCGCCTCCCAACCGGGACCTCACGTGGAAAGTTTATTTGTAATGTGAAGCTGTAAAACTGTGAAGCTGCACTTATGCTTTGAATTTTCTGTGCAATGCTGCTTCGCTATCTGACCTTCTCCCTGTATGTGCTCCCTGTCTGATCTGCTCCCTGTATGTGTGCGTTGCAGAGCTGCCCACAAGCCAACCTCTCAGGAATTACGTTGCTGAGCAAAGTACCGAAGTATTGTGTGCAAAGTGCCAGTCAATTTAAGTACACGCTTAATGATCCCATAAAAAACTGTGAAAAACAGACATTTTTATGAATTTATAAAGAAAAAACCTGGACGCCCCTGACATTAAGTAAAAAGTGGACATGTCTGGGCAAAAGAGGACGTTTGGACACCCTACACAAAAGCATCTTTAGAGGCCGGACGGTGGTAGACATCTGCGCACTGGCTTCCGGGGCATCCTTGTCCCCGTTCATCCGTTTTTATCTGCTTGATGTATCCGAGTCCTCCATGACTTACTCGGTCTTGTCTACGCTTGGCGTCAAATTACGTGCTGTTGGATTTGTTTGCCGCTGTCCCCATCCTCCTGCATTTAAGTGGCTGTGAGGACTCAGTGTTTTTTGCAGCTATTAGTTGTGACATTAATATTTTGTCACTATAAAGCGCTTCACAACCTACATGACATGGGTCTTACAATCAGTAATAGTAAATGACTATTCATAATCTTGACCGGTTTTGTTATCAAATAAGTGAGTAAAACTTGTTAAGCGTCAATAGAAAGAGGAACTAGTCTATGTTCTGCTTATGCTTATGAACCTTGTGTTGCAGCCCTTGATCGAATAGCAACAGCTCTTTGAGGGCAAAGCCTATAAGAAATAGAACAATAGTTATGTATTGTAACTCCAGAGAGTATAGGCATAGCACTCTAAGATTCAGGCCACCTGCTTCACCAGCTTTGGCTGAAGGAAAATGCTGATGTTGGGAACAGCTCTATGGTTGCGCAGCTGTGATAGGCACTAACTGTGGACGGAATAGAGGCCTGTGCAGGGCACCAGAAATCTACTGTGCATGCACTGAGACGGACATACAGCTGCTGTTCATAGGTGGGACCTGTATAGAGAGGGTCTCTGACTTCCGCTCACTGGGAGTCAATGTCATGGTAGACCTGACCTGGGGCAGGAAGAAGGCAACAACATCCCCCCTAAATAACTGGGGTCCTTCTATCACTGCTCAATTGAATGCATCATGGCATACTGTCTCTGTGTGTGGTTTTCAAGCTGTACTGTGGCACAGAGGGTAAAGCTTCAGGGAGGTTGCAAAGGCAGCACAGAAAATCATTGGCTCCCCTCTCCCTTCCCTGGAAGAACTTCAAAGCCTCCGCTGCCTCAAAAAGGCCAAAGCCATCCTACAGGACTTATTCCACCCCAGTCACAAACTGTTCAAACTACTGCGGTCAGGCAGGAGATACAGGTCTATGAAAACAAGAACAACCATACTACAAAACAGTTTTTATCCAACAGCCATAAGTGCATTGGATAATGCTGCTAAAGTGTAGTTCCCACCACTGATCTATGTCAACAGGACTATGTGCAATTTTTTTTTTAAATATATTCTATTGAATTGTATACTCATGAATATGTATCCAGGGAACAAAACAAAAAAATTAACCAAGTCTCAGTGGGTCTTGTCTGGCTAAATTAAGGTTAAATTAACTACAAAATAATACTTGTTTAAACATACAGTATCTTATCAGTTTTTAGAGTAAATCTTACAAGACTTACGGTTCTCTCCTGTAGAAACACAGTGCAGCAGCTGATATAGCCTCCACCCTGTCAGAGGACCAGGTTCCTGAGGCCTTCCTGGTCATGCTGCTCATCCAGTTCAGCACCATGATCATTGACAGAGCCTTGTATCTTCGCAAGGCTGTCTTGGGAAAACTCATCTTCCAGGTTCATTTCATGTGTTCACATTGTTACCATTTACGTATCTACCTGTTTTGTTCCACATTTTTCCTTTGAAGAAGTCAGAAGTTGTTAGGCCGTCTTGTTTTTTTTGTCATTTACCATCCCAAATTATATCAGACACCAATTAGTGGATTTCCGTGCCTGTGTTTCAGTACTCAGTGCAAATTTACTTCTTGAAAATGTTAATCTGTGACACCATGTAACTAGATTTCATTTGGACAGGCCAATAGTGGACTGCAATATTTGTTAGGATGACTAGATTTGACTTGCTCTACTAATGAGCTTCTCTGCATTCTTAATGTTTATCTTTTTTTCCCTTACACCTTTCCTATTCTCCTCCTGTTTCTTCCTTTTAGGTGATCCTTGTGTTTGGGATCCACCTGTGGATGTTCTTCATCCTGCCAGCTGTCACTGAAAGGTGAAGTCAAATTAAATCATTTATATTATGTATTATTAGAGTGTTCATGGTTGTCCATTGGTTATCACCGATGGACTGAATCACAGAGCATGAATTACAATATGGGCTGTCTTGGTAAAATATTAGAGTAAAAACGCATCATTCTGGCTTTTAGACGGACAGAGCAAATCATTGTCATGTGTTTTGGGAATGCACTGGGATGCATCAGTACTGGACAAAAATCAGAGACAGTATGGAAAAAGTTTTGAAACTTGAGATTGATTTTTGCTTTCAGGTCCTGTATTGGGTAAAAAACCACACCAGCTTTTAGGCTCTTCTACACTGTACAAATTCAAGATATGCTCGTTGCAAGTAAAGAGCGATTACTAAAAAAAGGCTTAATCAGGGGGCACCCACACAAGTAGACTTGTTCAATGGGATCCACTGACTTTTTGGCATTGAAAAACTAATGCTGAGACTGAAGATGGACATATTTTATATGGATTGATTTTACATACATAGATCAGATATCAAGAAAGAAGTATAGATCTACTGTAACATAACCCCCACTGCTCCTTTGCCATATACCTTTTTTCCTTGCTCCCACTTTGTATGAATAATTTGAACTTTATTATATTAATTGTTTAAAAAATCTATATGTACATACAGATAGATAGATAGATAGATAGATAGATAGATAGATAGATAGATAGATAGATAGATAGATAGATAGATAGATAGATTTATATATATAGTTTTTAGAGTTTAGTCTTCAGCATTCTACTGCAAAATTAGATTTAACAAGTTGTTTTTTTTCCTTGTTTCTCTTTCTCTATGTTTAGGAAGTTCAATCAGAACTTTGTGGCCCAGCTCTGGTACTTTGTCAAGTGTATTTACTTCGGCCTGTCAGCCTATCAGATCCGCTGTGGCTATCCCACTCGTATCCTTGGCAACTTCCTCACCAAGAAATACAACCACCTCAACCTGTTTCTCTTCCAGGGGTACGTACACAATGCCAGTCTGCAGCTGTCTGCACTGTTTAGCAGAGCTGTTAGTCTTCCTCTATAATACCATATGAATGTCATTTGTTATTTTTTTAAATATTCAAATATTTGAATATATTTATAATGCAGCCTGTTATAAACACACTGCACACTCAGACTTATGCATTGTCAATGCCACTATAATAATGTGGTTGTTGCTCACATATTCGGTTCACTAGAGGGACTTTCAACATCAGCCTGGCCTTGAAGGGGACCTATGTCATGGCGCATTGTATTTCTGGCACGCATTTCAATGACTGCATGCTAGAAAACACAGCTGAAACGATTTGTCATATACTAAGTAACAACAGTGTTAGCCACGATGCTAACAGCATTGAAAACTAAGCCGAACCGTGCTGCCACTATTGTTTTAGTGATTTAAAATGAAGTCAAAGCTTACTCTGACAGCTGTAGGACCACTCATAAGAGCTGTCTAATTGAAGCTCCCAGCTGAGCTCCTATATCTCGCAAGACAATTAGGAAACCAGATTGACCTATCTAATGATAACATAAGCATTTTCCTCGGTGGATGTCGATTTTAAAGTTATGTTAAAATAGGGTGACCAGATTTCTCAGCAAAATCCGGTGACATTTTTAGCTCAAAAGCGTATATACCTCCAAAACACACCATGTTTTTAATTTTGTTAAACTTAAAACGGAGACACTAGACCTAGAGCTGTTCTCATTAGGGGCTGAGCCCCGCCAAAGGTCTGATCCAAGACCCACCCCTGCTGCTACTTCATACTTATACTCCACTACACCTCAGAGGGGAATGTTGTAATGTTTACTGAACTACATTTATCTGACAGTTTTTGCTTTATTGCTTCAGGCTTGTTTCTGCAACAGCTTATTGAGAATCGGATACAATAAAAACTATTGAGGAAATATTATCCTTAGACATTGATGCAGTATTAAACAAGATCGCTGCAGTCGGCAGCAGAGAAACAAGCTAGAATGTAATTTAATAGGATAATTGTCCAGCTTGTATTTACGTTCATTAAAGTGCTCGTTTTGCTACTGACAGACTCAGATTAATATTCTTAGTGTCTGACAACATTATGGAAAGGATTTCTAAGGAGTTCGACCTTCCTGCTAAAGATAAAGATCGTTCTTTAAAACATAAAAGTCTGCAAAATTGCGTTTGCTAAACCCACCAGACTCAGATGATTACTCAAATGATTAGTAATTTTAGCATCGTAAAATACGGCTTGCTAAAACATCTCTGAGCTCTGAGCAGCGCTCACTCTGTCTTGAGGCTGTGTGTGTAGGGTGTGTTATCAGCTACGTTTGGATAATGTTTTCTTTCTTTCATTCATTCAAATTTTGTCAGTCACAGTGAAAACCTGGGATGTTTCCGGGGACAGATCCAGATCACCAAAACCGGGGACTGTCCCTGTAAACCGGGGACGTCTGGTCACCCTGTGTTAAAACTATTTCCCATCCATATTCCCGATTTCCAGCTGCAGCCTGTCACTCCCCCTGTATTAACGTTACAAAGTACATAAAATTAGCTAAATAGTAATATCATCATTCAAATAGTATTGATTTTTTTACTATTCGAATTATATTTGACTTTCGGAATTTGTTCCAACAGCCCTACTCCATCCATCCATCCATCTTCGACCGCTTATCCGGTATCGGGTCAGTAGGGCTGTTACCGGGTCGGTAACAGCCCTACTGTTTAGTAGAATGAACATTTGAAACAGGCGTTCCAAAAATCAATTAGGTGTATCAGTTTGTATTAGTGCTGTCAAACGATTGAAATATTTAAACTCGATTAATCGCAATTAATCACACATTTTTATCTATTCTAAATGTGCCTTGATTACTTTTTGTCCATTTTTTGGGACATGGATTGGCATGGATTGGCTTGCTTTGTGCAAATGTTTTTTTTTATTGAAAACAACATTGTCATATAGCCTACTGTAGTGTTCAATTTTATACATAACATTCTCACTTTAAGGGCAAATAATCTCTCACACAGTTTAACACTGTTCTTCAAAAAAAGGGGGAAAAAAGGTGTGTTCAATTGTAGCCTGTTGTTGTGTTTCCTGGTTAGCTAGATCCGGTGTGGTGTTGTAGTTTTTCTCACATCCCTAGAATGTTAATCTTGCAATAAAAGAATTAACACAGTTTAAATGGGTTCGCGTTAACGCTGTTAATAACGCGTTTAACTGACAGCACTAGTTTACATATTATACATATTATCAGAAAAACTGAGGGTGTTAAATGGGTCAAGAATCCACGTAAAGTATATTCACAGTATGAAATGAACTGTGAATATGACACATGTGCTTCTGTGCAAGTGTAGGTTCCGTCTGGTGCCGTTCCTCGTGGAGCTGCGAGCCGTGATGGACTGGGTTTGGACTGACACCACTCTGTCTCTGTCAAACTGGATGTGTGTGGAGGACATTTATGCCAATATCTTCATCATTAAATGCAGCCGTGAGACAGAGAAGGTATGTTATGTATGAGTACAGTGACATGACAGCAAACCAAAGGACTTCATCTGGCATACTAAATGTACTTAGGGAATGAAAACTCAATTAACGAGAAACTCCTCAGAATCAGCTGCAAAAATATGTGCAAACAAAATTATTAATTAAAAACAAAAAATCTAAACTAGCACTAAATTTTCTCACGCTCATAGAGCTAAACCCACAGCGGGTTCCGGAAGTAAAAATACAATGCAACGTCTCCATTGACAATCGAGTATAAGACATTAAATCGCAACCATCGACGGTAGACTTAAAACAATCCCACAGTGATGTTTCTGATTGGTGGAACTTATGCTGGTGAAGAGGTGGTGCTGTCAGTACCTTATCTGTGTACATGCGCAAGATGAGAATCCTGTTTTATGAGGATTTACGACACTGCACAAATCACAATCTGTTCCCAAGCTTCTGGTGTTAGCCTCTGCTGGAAAGCTAATGTTAGTTAAGCTAACAGCTAATTTTACTAACCGCTAGCTGACAGCTTGATTCAGTCTTAAATAATGTTAACTCAAACTAAACACTGGGAAATGCTGGCTATAGCTGGCGTAACAGCTGCTATATATTTTAACATTTATTTTCAGGTTTTATTTTGAGGGTCTCTTAAAATTACTACATGTTGTCTCAGCTAGTGGTTAGCCGAATTAGCTAACAACAAACATTAACTTCCTTTATTCAGTGGTGCGCGGTGGTTCATGGGACGAGTAGTTTCTTTGTTCAATAATGAAAATGTGTACACAGTCTTGTAACTTTGACTTTCTTGGATTTTCCGTTAGTTTTTTCACTTGAAATGATTCACGTTGTAGCTGGTCAGCCTAAGGCATGGTCTAAAAGTCTTTATATGCGGATTTTTAAAGACATCAATGGGAGAAATTAATGGAAAATTTACTTCCAGAACCCAAGGTCTCTAGAAGGAGAGGTGGGACAGTTGATCTCTATTCACTTCAGTAAAAGCCCACATGCTAGATGAATTCAGCATTTACTGTTTTGATGTGATCAATTGGCAGGCTCCAGGGAATTTGAAGTTTACTTTCCAACATGTAGTCACCTCTTTTTGAACAATATTTCACTACAGATTATAAACTAAAGCATCGCTCTCTGTTTACAATCTGTGATCACTGCTCAGTAATAATTTATTATTTACATCTAATTCTTTTTTGTGGAATTCAGGGAAACTTTTTGTTGAATAGAAGGCTAATGTGGTCCTACCTTATTTTTTTGGTTCAATTTGTGGATTAAATCTTCAACATGACACAGTTTTGTTTGAATGACCTCATGGTCTTAGCTTTAGAGCCATCAGGATAGTCTCTGAAATACACCAAATGTGTTTAGAGACGACACCTTGTCGTAAAGCTCTATGTGTAGAAATGTTTTTGTACACTCTATCTTTCTTATTGCAAGGTGTAACTACCATTGCAGCCTCTAGATGTAACTGATGGTGTTTTAAACGTTTTGTGTTGTTATCTTAGACTGTATAAAAACTAACTGAACATTTATTTTCCAACCTCACTCAAAACCCTCTTTTGTTCAAAAGTTTTATCACTGTAAATTTTGTAAAACACACTTTTAAGTCTGAAAGCCAATGCTATGTAGCTAGTTAACATGCTAATAATGCTAACACATAATGTTAAATAAAACATAAGAATACCACTCACCAAAAGAACTGAAGCGTGGACTTCTTGGAGGGTCTGTTAGTACAATTAAATGCACATCAAGTCATATATGTGTCGTATAATTGCTTGAAAGTTGTCAGAAAGGCAAAAACACGGCCGGAAGGTCAAGTGCAGTGACTTGGATTAGCTTTAGCTAAGCTGACAGGAACACCAAGCAGAGCTGCTAGCAACGAGACTAGCTAGCTGGCTAGTCTCTTTGGTCTTACTACAGGCACCTTATCACTCACCTTGCCACACCCTTAATTATACAGATGTTTGAGCCTGAATATGAGTTAATATGATGAGTTTTAAAAAAGAAAAACACCCCCTCAGAGTTGTCATGAAGGGTAAACTTAGTCATAGAGACAAAAAAACCACGCTGTCAACCAAGCTTTAAACATGTTACATTCTGCTGTAAAGTGGGGAATTGACTCACTTCTGGATCCAGCCTCAAGTGGTCACTCAATAAACTGCAGCTTTTGGCACTTACGCATGTGCTTCGTTGCTCAGCATGGAAGTTGGCCACTTGCTTGTTATATACATAGAAGCCGCAAATGTTTTAGCCACCTGTGTGTTTCAGTGGATCAGGGTACTGTATGTGTCAACAGTGTCTTTATCCCTTGGGTACCTGGGTAGCTCAGTTGATAGAGCGTGCACCCATATGAAGGGGTTTATTCCTCAATGCAGAGGCCCATGGTTCATATTTAACTTGCGGCTGCTTCCTCCATGGCTTTCCCCATAGCTGTCCTAATGATGAATTGTTGGAAATGCCCAAAATATAATCTTTTATATTATGGGCGAGGTTATGAATCACTCTTATTCTGGCACCTCATCTGGAACGAATTTGCCTTTGGAGTCTCTACCAGGGGCACAATGCCCCCAACAACATAGCTCACAGGGACACAAAACAAATTAAAGCTGCAAGCAGCGATGGAGGGCCCTCGCTAACATGCGCGAGTCGGGGATACTGGCGGACGCCTCTCCTTGCGACCGCGCATTTGAGCGTCACTCACACGCTGAAAATCGTCGCCAATGAAAAGGCAACTCCCTGCTGAGTTCATTGATACCTCACACAAGCCTATACGTCATACACATCATTATCCGTGAAAGGGGGCGTGGCCGCATCATAGGGGGGCGGGTCAAACATCACCAACGAAAAAGGAAGTCTCTGCTGAGTTCATTGATACCTCACACAAGCCTATGCGTCATACAGGTCATTATCTGTGAAAGGGGGCGTGACCGCACCATAGGGGGGCGGGTCAAACATCACCAATGAAAAAGGAACTCTCTGCCGAGTTCATCGATACCTCACACAAGCCTATATGTCATACAGCTCATTATCCATGAAAGGGGGCGTGGCCCTACCATAGGGGGGCGGGTCAAACATCACCAATAAAAAAGGAACTCTCTGCCGAGTTCATCGACACCTCACACAAGACTG
>NC_048423.1:20881944-20958161 GCF_013103735.1 Etheostoma cragini
CACACCAAGTTTGAAGATGATCGGACGAAAGCTCTAGGAGGAGTTCGTTAAAGTACGACATGTGTAAATGGCCAAAATTGCACTAATTTCGCACATTCAAAACAAAATGGCGGACTTCCTGTTGGGTTCAGGGGTTGGGTACCATGGAGTTTTATGTCCCCCCTGCCATGATACATATGTGTACCAAGTTTCGTGAGTGTACGATAAACGCAGTGCAGGGGCTGAATTTTCATAATATTGTAGGTGGCGCTAGAGAGCCATTTTTGTGCGCCTATTCCCGAAACCATTAAAATACGTAAATTTTCACCAGACTTGATGCGACCGCCAAATTTGAGTTTTTGAATATGATAAGTCCTCCAAAAAAGCAATTCATTTGACGGAAAAAGAAAGAAAGAAAGAAAGAATAATAATAATAATAATTCCTTCAGTTCCAATAGGGCCTTCGCCGCCTGTCGGCGCTCGGGCCCTAATAATTCCTTCAGTTCCAATAGGGCCTTCGCCGCCTGTCGGCGCTCGGGCCCTAACTATGCCTGTCTTCATATGGTTAACATTTTATGTTTTTTTTTTAATGAAAATGCTCAACAATAAACTTTTACAAAATAAATGTAATATTGCTAAAAATAATATTTTCTACCCTCAGAAATACCCACAGCCTAAAGGACAGAAGAAGAAGAAGATAGTGAAATATGGCATGGGTGGACTCATCATCTTCTTCTTGATCTGCATCATCTGGTTTCCTCTTCTCTTCATTTCATTGGTCAGATCAGTGGTGGGTGTTGTCAACCACCCCATTGATGTCACGGTGACTGTCAAGCTGGGAGGATATGAGGTAATCAACATTGCATGAAGCATTCTCTTTTACTGCCTCTCAAAAACAGAAACAAAAACGTTATAAATACTCTAAAGCTACAACTATGGCAGAGTAGCTGTATTTAATGTGATTTGACATCAACAAAAAACGAAAACCTGCTCTCTTTCAGTGGATTAAATTAATAGACAGTATACAGTGATTATTTTGGATACGACTTCTTGATACATTTAAAATGAGTTTAGTTATAACTAAATGGTTGGTTATCTAAAATGAAATCACTTTGCCTAAAAGATTAAAACTTGAATGTGATACATTTATAATCAGTATGTAATCAGGGTTATTCCAGTTATAACTGGAATTCCATTTCATTCCAATTATTCCGATTGTAGTTTTGGAGGCTGCACTTATTCTAATCATCGGGCAGGGCTCAAAGAAGTAGGTTTACCAAGCATTTTCCTGATTTTAGAATGAAAAGATTATTTAATTTCACGGATTTAAATGAATTCAGTAGCAATGGATCTTTACAGTCTACATACAGTACAGCCAAATGGAATAGAGGCAAATGTAAAACGCAAATGACACAGTGTGACATAGGATATAAAATGTGCATAATCCACTGGTGTATTTTGCGTGTGTATGTCTAGTCCCTGTTCACCATGAGTGTGCAGCAGCAGTCCATCCAGCCGTTCACAGAAGATGAATATAACCAACTAACCCAAAAATTTGGGGACAATGCGGTTTGTACTGATTTCAGTTTTATTTATTTGTCTTGTCTGTCTGTATGTATTGCTAGTATGAGTCTTTTCTGCTGTCTGAGCATTGTAGTAAATATAAACTAATTGTTAGATTGGTTCATTATTTTAGCAGTTCTGTAATTCTTTAAGACTGATTCTCAAGGCTGGAATTTAGTAAAACAGGAAATGACAATAAAAGTGATGTCATTCAACATGTGTCCAAAATCTGTACCTCTATAGAGTATCCAAATACATTGAGCTGTATGTTCTGGAAGTATTTTTGACTAACTGTACTTTTAATAATATTGTCAAACACAGGACTGGGATATTTGCAGGATATAACTGTTTTTCATGCATAATTTCATGTTTGTGCACCTAGGTAGCCATGCAGTTTATCACGCTCTACAGTTATGAGGATATCGTGACAGCCATGATAGAAGGGAGTTCAGGATCGGTATGGAGGATCAGCCCTCCCAGCAGACAGGAAGTC
Source organism: Etheostoma cragini (assembly GCF_013103735.1). Taxonomy (NCBI): domain Eukaryota; kingdom Metazoa; phylum Chordata; class Actinopteri; order Perciformes; family Percidae; genus Etheostoma; species Etheostoma cragini. Next base: position 20,883,980 of record NC_048423.1, read on the forward strand.
ATTAAAGAACTACTTGGAAGTCATGTTGACCTAACACTACGTCTAGCCTGGACTTTCCAGAGGTAAGAGCTTTGCTTTCCTACTAAAAAAATCGCACTACACTAGAAGTTATGCATAATTATCACCAAACTTACCGGGTAATAAATAACAATGCTGAGCAGCACAATTTGCACTGCTGTAAAGAAACTGTGGGCCTACACTTAATATTTAAATGTGGAGCATAGTGCAAAGGATACTGGGATAAATAGTATGTTATTATATTACAATATGAACAGTAGGAACATTATGAACAGTTCTGAAATAGGAAATGAGAATGATGAATAAATAACAAATAATAAGTGAGAATGGGACTGATGAATAATACTAATTAAGTGGAATAATCAGTGGAACCAGTAAACAGGTGCTGTAGAGACAGTGTTACTGGGTTATTGACTAGAATTGAACCTGACACTGTGGGTAAGAAGTCAGCTATTCATCAGAGAGATGGCTTGTGGGTAGAAACTGTTCCTGAATCTGTTGGTTTTGGCGTACAGTGCTCTTTAGCGCCTACCAGAGGGGAGAAGCTGGAATAGGTTGTGTCCGGGGTGAGATGGGTCTGCAGTGATGGTTTCTGCCCGTTTCCTGACTCTGGAAGTGTATAAGTCATGAACGGAGGGCAGGTTGGCACAAATGATCTTTTCTGCTGTCCTAACTGTCCGTTGTAGTCTGCTCTTGTCCTTTTTGGTGGCAGATCCAAACCAGACAGTGACGGACGTGCAGAGGACAGACTGGACGATAGCTGTGTAGAATTGGACCAGCAGCTCCTTAGGCAGGTTGAGCTTCCTGAGCTGGCGCAGGATGCACATCCTCTGCTGGGCCTTTTTGATAATGGTGTCTGTATTGGACTCCCTACTTCAGGTCCTGGGATATAGTGGATCCCAGAAACCTGAAGAATTCCACACCAGACACAGGGCTGTTTAGTATGGGGATGGGCGGAAGAGTGGGGAGTTTCTTCCTGAGGTCCACGATCATCTCCACAGTTTTGAGCGTGGTAAGCTCAAGGTTGTTCTGACTGCACCAGAGAGCCAGCTGATCCACCTCAGGTCTGTAGGCCGACTCATCACCTTCCCGGATACGGCCGATGACCGTTGTGTTGTCAGCGAACTTCAGGAGTTTAACAGATGGGTCTTCTGAGGTGCAGTCATTGTTGTAGAGGCAGAAAAGCGTTGGGGAGAGCACACACCCCTGGGGGGCGCCAGTGCTGATAGTCCGTATGCCGGATGTGATGTTCCCCAGCCTCACCTGCTGACTCCTGTCAGTCAGGAAGTTTGTGATCCACTGACAGGACACTGACCAAGGATCGCTGTTTGAAAAGCTGTTTTCCAGCTTATTAACATAGCTCCTCTTAGCTGCTTTGGTCTCTTTAGTCAGTATGTTCCTGGCCTGGTTATACAGGACTCTGTCCCCACTTCTGAAGGCCTCCTCTTTTGACTGACGGAGCTGCCTGAGTCTTGCTGTGAACCAGGGTTTTTGGTTGTTGTATGTGCAGAAGGTTTTAGTCGGCACACACATGTCCTCACAAAAGCTGCTGTAAGATGTCACAGTTTCAGTTAGTTCGTCCAGATCAGTGGCTGCAGCCTCAAAAACACTCCAATCAGTACAGTCAAAGGAGGCCTATAAATCCAGCTTTGACTTGTTGGTCCATCTTTTCACCCTCTTTACAACAGGTTTAACAGATTTTAGTTTCTGCCTGTACGTCGGGACAACATGGACCAGACAGTGATCTGAGAGTCCCAAGGCTGCACGAGGCAGTGGTTGAGTAAATTAGTGTCCCTGGTGACCGTTGGACACTTAATATGCTGTCTATACTTTGTAAGTTCATGGCTGTTTTTTCTCCATGTTATATACAGGCCTGCAAATAGGCTGTAGCTAATACAAACCACTGTAAGACTGAAATTACAATTGTCCTATGAGATAATACAAGACATTATATGGATACTATGGATGGCACTTTTTTATTTTATTTATTTGTTTTCCTCTCTGGAACGCAGTTCCTCAGCTTTGTCATTAATATCAATGGGTATTATTGATGTGTCTTTTTATCTGAGGCTAATTATATCTCTCTCTCGCTCTATATCTGTCTCTATTTCTGAATTAATGTTTTTGTCTCTGACAGGGACCTAGGTAAAGGAGGGACGGTGGAACACACATTTGACAAACACTCAATAGATCTGGAACCCGGGAACCCAGTCAGAGCAGATCTGGCCTCACTACTGGTTGGCAATCGCACTGAGCCTGTGTAGGTTTCCTCTCTAGAAGGGTGTTAATGTCTATACAAGTTTTTTAGTGTTTTAGTTACATATAGTTGGTGTCATGTCTCTTTCCCAGGCATGTTCCTAGTATGTTCCCTAACTACATCCGTGCCCCCAATGGAGCTGAGGCCAAACCAGTAACTCAACTATATAAAGGTATAAAGTTTATAACTTAAAATCCATGCAATGTAAGATTTTTTCTTGAAATGAAAAATATTACAGGCTAAATCCTTTCCATTAGTCATGGCTGGTTGTACCTTAAAACACGCATGACATTTCTTAGAGCACCTTTAATTCGACCAACTTGGTGTTTTACAATTACAACACCACCACGTGCTGATAAAGTGTCTTTTTAGGCGGTTAAAGAAGGATAAACACTGCAGCATAGCAACCAGACTGGTAACCAGTATTTACATTTGCTATTCACACCTCAAGGTGTTGTTAATTAACCCAGCTGACTGGCTGTCTTGTAGGTAATGAAGACGGTTACCTGAATATAACCCTGTCACTGATGAGTGACAGGTCACTGAATGGCAGTGGGAACCAGGAGTGGTGGAACATTGCCATTGCGGGCTGTGACCCCGCCTCCTGTGGGGTTCTGCCCATGGTCATATTCAATGATAAAGTCAGTCCACCCAGCTTGGGTTTCCTGGCTGGATATGGGTAAGGAACCTACACTCGCAACGATCACATGGGTTGGCTATATTCAGTTTTAATATTCATTAAAACATCCATAAATGGATTATAAATCCATACTGTTCCCTTCTGCACATTAAATATTTTTAATATTTAGTTTGTGATTTGTTGTTTTTTTTCACATTTTTTGAATGTAAATATTATTTTCTTCTCATTTCATTCGCTTTTCTGTCCTTCCAGGATCATGGGTCTGTATGTGTCTGTGGTCTTAGTCATTGGGAAGTTTGTGCGGGGCTTCTTCAGTGAGATCTCCCACTCCATCATGTTTGAGGAGCTGCCCTGTGTGGACCGCATCCTGAAGCTCTGCACAGACATCTTTCTGGTTAGTGTAGTGTGTGCATACTAACACATACATTATGTACATGCATTTACTGTACTCATATGCACACACATATCAGAGATTGGGTAAATTCAATTTTTTAAATTTGAATAAGAAGTTATTAAGCCAAGAATTATGGAATATTCTCTTTGTTAGCATAGACTTTTTATTGCGTTGAAATAATGCGTCCACAGTAGAGATGTAACAATGCATCAAGAATCATTTAAAAATTGATATAAATATGCAAAGTTTACAACCAGTTGAGAAAGAAAATTAATCGAGATGCAATTTCTAAATGGCCTAGGGCATAATCTACTTTTCATTTCACTTGTTTGACAGTTCATTTATTTGAGAAATTTTATTTTTATTTTTAGATGTTCTGATGTGGAGTTTGTTATTTTGAAAACTATTTAGTTGCACTTTTAATAAGAGGACACATCTATTATTTTGCATAATTTATATAAAGGAATATTCTTCGGTCATTTTATTCTGTTTGAAAAATTGTATCCTGATTTAAAAATTGTGAATTGCATTAAATCGTTAGTTGAATGTACCATTACATCCCTAGTCCAAGTGTCCTGGCAAATCATGTCTTGTAATCCTTTTCACAAACTGAAATGTGTCTGTGTGTTTCAGGTGCGTGAGACAGGAGAGCTGGAACTGGAAGAGGAACTTTACTCCAAACTAATCTTCCTCTATCGATCTCCAGAGACTATGATCAAATGGACCAGAGACATGCACAGCCAAGACCAAGACAGACACTGACATATAGACTGACTAATCATGTTAGGTGTTAGTGATATTTGAAGCTCACTGCAAAGATGTCCAGGGGACAGCACAAGGAAGGCTTCTTGAGAACCCTCCTTACCAGAGTGGACATAGCCTTACAGACAAGGATGCCCATAGAAGGAGTTGTACACTAATAGACACACTGTATGAAACATCTCCTGTTGCTGTTGCATCTTCAGAGCGGCCTAAGCACTTTCATCAAACCACCTTACACTACAGACTATTGAATTGCAGTCCCACTGTGAGTGGGATGGCTAGCAGCTGGATGTCTGTCTTGCAGGTTTTGGACATGACTCCCCTGGAAATCAAAATTAGCTGTGTTAATGGTCAGAGATTAAAGGTCAAACACAAGAGACACTTCATTTCCAACCTCTGTGAATTGGAGCCACCCAGGTGGAGTGACTGAAACCTGAAACTAATTGGTTAAACCATCTACAGGTACTGTACTAGTATGCTGATGATTTGAAAACATGCCATGCTGTCAATCAAAATTCCTGTAAAATGATTGTGTCTGCAGCAGCCATGTTGGTTTGTCTTTACATCATGAACCAAGGTTTGACAAACAAGTCCGATTGAAAAGGTAATTTTAGGTTATATTACAGACCAAAAACCCATCAAACCCATTGTTTGATGATGGCCCTGAGAGCACTGGAAATTAAGAAAACATGCTACGATAACAACAGAACTAAACTGTTTTTAGGGGACATGGGGTGAAGATGGCTGGGACAAGCTTGTTTTTGCCATGGTTTTTAGCTTATGAAGTTTTGTTTTGGTTTATTTTGACATTAATAGCATGATTCAAATATTTTTGCAGATGTCTGCTCTTAATCTAGCATCAACATTTTGACTATTATTAGCCTGCCAATTAAATCAATTGGACGAAATACACACAATTAAGTGTAAAACAGGCTTATGTTATGTTAGCTAGAGTTAATATCAGAATTGTCACCAGTTAACATTTAAGGACAAAAATAAATTACAAATGGTTTAATTAATGGTACGTAGTTACTGTATGCATTACATTTTGGGGTTAGTTCATTACTTAAATTTGCCTTACTAATTGATGTTGTTATACTGTTGAAAGATATGGCCTACATATGTTATTAGGAATTTGAGTAGGAATGTTTTATTATTAAATACAGTAATTATTTCACCATGATTAATAGCACCTTAAATATTTTTTTATTTCTACATTTACATGTGTAACATTTAAGTTTCATGACCCCTTAGCCTAAGAGTAATTTTAGTTAGGCTATCTGTCATTGTTTTGTGGGGGACAGGTGGGAGTACAACTCAGAGTGACATTTGAGTGGAGAGTCTGCTGGAGAGTCACTGTGAACAGAGTAAAGTTTTTAATTTATTAAAAGGTAAAGGGCACCCAGATAGCTCAGTGGGTAGAGCGGGCCTGGGTTCGAATCCAGCTTGGAGCCCTTTGCTGCATGTCTCTCCCCCTCTCTCTCCCTCTTTCACATCTTTGGCTGTCCTCTCTGACTAATAAAGGGATAAAACCCCGAAAAATAACTTTAAAAAAGATAAAGAATTTGTAATGAAAGAGCCGACAGAAGTTCCTTAATTGCTGATAAAGAAAAGAAAAGAAAAGAAAAGTGGTTTAACTTACTTATTATCAGGGACCTGTGAAAACCTTAATGTTAGCCTGCTGTGTGTTACCTACTCCTGCTCAGTTTTTAGACTTCTTGAAACGCGTTTCTGTATTTGAGTAGCGTGTTGAAAAGTTGATGAAGATGTTTTTTTATTTAATTTGCTTGTTTTTGGTCTATTTGCACGTGTTTTCTTAATTTGCTGTGCGTTGAGCTCTCAGGGCCACTGTATGGTCCAAAAGAAATAGGTTTATGATGTTCCAGACACCACACTGCAGTTTTATTTTCTACCTAAAAGTGGAGATATTCTTTTTGTATCTACTCTCTTAAAAATACAAAAAAATCTGCCTTTTCCAAACTTTGAGATGTTTGTTGCTGTAACCTTTCAGAGAAAACGCATCAGAAGAGAAATAATAATGTAAAGAAATCAAAGTGGCTGAAACCAGCTGATGACTGTGAAAACGTCCACTGTGACAGCTTTCCTCACTAAGCTGTAGAGAAACTGGAGCTAATAAAGCACGTCTGTCTTTTGTAACTGGCCTGCCGTTTGTCTTTAAAATGTCTACAGTAAAGTGCATCGACGAAGAGTTCTACTGATGATTCCTAAATTAACATTTCCACCAACTTTGACCACTGTGTGTTTTCCTGAACTTAGGACAAACTTTTCTTCAAACAACTTAAAGAAAATCTTACATTTTGTTCAAGATTAGGAAAGATAAGGACTTAAAACAGAATGGACAATATGTACACATTGCACAATACTTGCATGCTCATAGGATGCATTCATCAGATTGTGTATTCCTGCTGCAGCCTGATGACATCATTATAACATCATCAGGCATTTCCTGCCAATCGGAAGGTTGGTGGTTCGATCCCCACCCCTGCAGTCATTGTCAAAGTGTCCTGGGGCAAGACACTGAACCCCGAGTTGCCCCCGGTGCTGCGCATCGGAGTGTGAATGTGTGTGAATGTTTATCTGATGAGCAGGTGGCACCTTGTACGGCAGCCCCGGCCACAGTGTATGAATGTGTGTGAATGGTGAATGTTTCCTGTAGATGTAAAAGCGCTTTGAGCAGTTGTTAAGACTGGAAAAGCGCTATATAAATACAGCACATTTACAGTTACATTTACATCAGGGTTATTTCATCACAGTCCAGAGCTAAGTGTGTAAGCGAGCATCCAATAAGAGTGGATGAAGAGATTTATAGGCTAACGAGCCTTCTGCTAGCATCCCATTGACTGCCATTCATTTTTGCCGTTCTTTGACAGCGAGCAACACTACATCTGAAGTGTTTAAAGACTCTATTTGTCCATTGTTTATTTCTAAAGAAAAACAATATGTCTCACGTTATGGCCCTGTAGCAGCCGTTTTATAAAAATAGGCTAAATATTGTGTCAAAACCACGCAACTTTCTGTCACAAAGTTGATAAATTACCTTACAGTCAGGAGAAGATTGCAGGATGGGACGTGGAGGCATACAGTCAAAATGACAAAATGATTTCTCAGAATACTTATCTAAAGTTGCTCCTACACTCCTACTTACGCTCTCCGTCTCTGCAAGATTGAATCTGGTCTGCATGGAAGTCTACGTCACTTCATCCATTTCTTTAACTATGGATGTCCAGAGCCACAGAAGCCATTTCACAACTTAAGCATTAAAAGCTATACTGCGTACTGTCTGCCGTCCCAATAAGGAATTCTAACTAATGACATGGTACAATGATGCATGACAGGTAGTACAACTAAGTGACAAGGGAGGACACACAGAGAATAACAGGAAACAAAAATAAAAAAAACTTAATGTTTTAACTCCAGTGTCCTGTAATATAAAGCTCACACAATAAGAAAGATATTTTTTAGAACAAATCACATTAACAATTAAAAAGAGTCCATGTAAAAAAATAAGGCCATTCAATTTAGTGAGCAAGGTAGTATCCTGAATGACACTGCTCAGGTTGCTTCTTTCATCTGGTGAGTACTGTGCAAAATGGCCCTGTATAAGATGATAACTGTTATGTAATTGAGCCAAATATATATAATAATATTTGTCTGATCCAATAAATGCCTTGATTTCTGGAACTGAGTCAATTCTGTAATATATTCAAGCTGAGCTCTTAATGCATTGTTTCTCATATTCAAAGCACAGCAACGATCATGTGTTTAGTCACTTAATTATCACTCATCTTCAGCCATTTATCTGGATTTGGGCATCCTGCCCAAATCACCTCAGCTGGCTTGCTTCTATGCAAAGTAGCAGTGGGTCTAATTCAAGTTCCTTACGAATGAATGATGTTCTTACCCTATCTCTAAGGGAGAAGCCAGCCACCTAAGACAACCCATTTCGGCCACATTTACCAGTGTTCTAGTCCTTTTAGTCACCCACTGTGAGGGAAATTGTCTTTAATCATGCTGTAACGGCGTAATATTTGATCAGACGCATGTAATTAGGTTAATTTCTCTTGTATTAGATCATGCTAAACCATTTATCAATGTAACCCTTGACTGAGAATAAAGGCATGCAATACACTGATTGAAAAAAACAATCTTGAATGAAGGGGGAGGACAAAGCCTAGGTATAAAGAGAGAGAGCATCTTACCGTCGGTGGGCATGTCACAAAACAAACTTGTCTTGTGTACCATCCTCTGAACATTAACAGTGTGAAAACACATAAGAGATGTTTGTCCTCTTTGTCAGAGTGGGATTAGAAAATTGCCATGACACCCAGCCTTAATGACCATGAGAAGTGTAATAGCCTTGTTGTTGGCACACACTCACTGGTCCTCCTTTTTAAAAAAGGAAACCACTACCACTCTTTGGGCACTGTCCCAGACTTCCACGCAATATTGAAGAGGCGTGTCATCCAAGAAGCCCCTCTACACCCAAAGCTTTCAGCATTTCTAAATGGTTCTCATCAATTTCAGGGGCTTTGCCACTGTGAAGTTTGACTACCTCAGTGACTTTCCTCAGGGACATTGAAGACATTCCCCCATCAGCCTTCAGTTCTGGCTCTACCATTGGAGGTTAGTTGGATTCGGGAGTTCCTCAAAGTTTTCCACGGCCCAAATACCTACTCAGTTGAGGTCAACAGCTTTCCATCCTTGCTGTACACAGCTTGGATGGTTCCCCATTTCCCCCACCTGAAGTGGGGGACGGTTTTCCAGAAGCACCTTGGTGCCAATTTATAGTCATCCATGGCTTCTCAGACCTTCTCCCACACCCGCTGCTTTGCTTCTTTCATAGCAGAGACTTTGGTCCCGTCATTACCTTACTACTGCTTCTGAAGTCCTCTAAAATAACATATACCAGAAGGACTCCATCTTCCGTGGGACGGCTTCCCTGACGCCTTTTCAGGTGTCTCCATCATTGCCAACATGCACATTGAAGTCTTTTAGCAGAACCACTGATTTCAGATACACAGACAACAGTCAGTTTTCAAAACTACAACCCAAAACCCTCTTGTGAGCAGTAAATTGAGATGTTGGACATTCAACGGGGTTCGATATTCAGAACACTATAATTTGCAATAGAAAGATATAGTGGAATAATGGCCTTCTGAGCAGAGAATGAAGTCAAACTCCCTCTGTATATGCTGATATATCAGCTTCTCTGTTCTTAATTCTGATAGCTGTTCCAACCATACTGTGTGTGCATGCGGCTGTCAAAAAAGGTAGGTATTTTTCAAATTCGGGAACGGTCTGTCAGACCAGTGTAGAGGCAATTTATTTTGTATTTTGAGTACAGCCCCTTTAAGAATAATTCATCAATTTGGATCTTTGGAGGTGTAGAGTTGAACTTTTTTATTTTTCATAGTACTAAGACCCATGACACATTGCATTGTTGAAAAAAGTAGTTTACATGCTGTTGACACCACTTTTTTCGTTCCATTTTGGAATTTTTGAGGGCTCTATATTCACGGATCAGGACCATGTCGGGGCGTCCCTTCGGACATGCCATATTTATGTCCAACACATAATAGAGCTCTATAGAGCTTGGCCAGACATTGGCTGCATGGCACTTGAAGAAAAGAAAAAAGTTATATGTGATAACAGGATGTCAACAGTATTATTTTGATGGTGGTTAAGTCTAGATTTGTCATGCCAGTAGCTAGCAAGTTGTTAAAGTTAAAGGGCTAACATCTGGTTAACATTGTAGAGTTAAATCAAAACTATTTTTTAAAAATGTGTATTTGTAAAAAATAAATCAAGAACCAACCTGTAACACTGTGACTTCTCCAACATTTTGATATAAAGTGATTCATCTGGATTCATCAACGCCTACATTTCTTACATCTCTCTGCAGTAACTCATTGAAAAGGTTTGGATCAGATAAGCTGTGCTTATAGTTAGGCACTAAGGCACTATGCTAAATCATATGAGAAATTATTTCTTTGCAGCAGATTTTTTTGTTAAAACAAGATTGAGCTAGCTAAGCAGTAAATATGTGCAGGATTTATTGAGTTTGGGATATCCCACGATCTCTACATAGTTAGCTCAATTGACTGGCTGAATAACAGGGACATGAAATTGTCTCTGATGCTTGCATTCATTTTGTGGACATAATCTAAAAGCATAAAGCTAAATCTAGCCTCTTTTCAGCAGATATTTTAGTAACAACACAAATGAGCTAGCAAGGGGTTAGGGGTTAGGTACAAAACAGGGAACAGAAATGGTCTTTGTTACTTAAAGTTGGCAGGTGAATTTTGTCTTTTGGGATGGAATAAGATGCTAGTCCAAGTTTCTAACGTTATGACAAGCATGTTGAACTAGTGTGTTGTGCAAATCTTCTTGCATGTATTGCGTGACAGTCTCACAGGTTGACATCTATTTTTAGTAGGCCTACAGCAGTCACCTGCACAACTGATCTGATCCAACCATTTCCAAAAAGTTACACCAGAGCATTAAAAGCATGATCGATCTAGACTTTACCACCATAAAATTTTCTTTTTTCAACCACAACTAATTGCATGGCGTCACAATGGGGAGAAAAAAGAGCAGCCCGCGTTGTCTTTGCCACTGGTTCAATTCAATTCAATTTTATTCAATTTTATTTATAGTATCAATTTATAACAAGAGTTATCTCGAGACACTTTACAGATAGAGTAGATAGAGACCACACTCCAGAATTTACAAGGACCCAACAGTTCTAGTAGTTTCCTCCAGAGCAAGCAACAGTGCGACATTGGCAAGGAAAAACTCCCCTTTGGGAAGAAGCCTCGGACAGACCTTGGTTCTTGGTATGCGGTGTCTGACGGGCCGGTTTGGGTTAGAATGAAGAGTGGCAATAACAATCACAAAAAAATAGTAGTTTGTAGGAGTTCTTTGTAGTAGTTCATGGCATAGCAGGGCACTGTGGGCATTACAAGGCACAGCAGGACGTAGTTGGGCGCCGCAGAGTGTAGCAAGATGTAACAGGGCACCGCAGAGCGTAGCAGGATGAACATGCTGGGGGAAAAAGAACATAAGGACTCCGGGGAATGACTCCCAAGAGCTAGGTTAGTAACAGACATTTCTGGGACATGGATGCACATAAATGGGAAGATAGAAAGATAGAGGAGAGAGGAGCTCAGTGTGTCGAAGGAAGTCCCCAGCTGTCTAAAACTATTACAGCATAACTAGGAGAGACAGGGCAAAGAGAGGAGCCTGCTCAGGCTAGAACTCTGCGCTTTGTTGCTCGCCTCCCTCTAGTTTTATTATATTATTGATTACATGATAGATAAATCTGACAACTATAACGGGAAGCAGGTGGTCCGGGTTAGGCGGACACTTTTTTTTTTTTATTTAACCTTTATTTAACCAGGAAAATCCCATTGAGATTACTAATCTCTTTTTCAAGGGAGTCCTGGCCAAGACAGAGGCACAGTTCAGAACAACAATTCCATACATTACAATTTCATAACAATTTCCTAAAAACTATTTAAAACATTTACAGACCATGGATTTAATTTCCAAACCTTTGAGCAAGAGTTTAAACTGACCGATTGCAACCACTTCCTTCAATTTCCAGAACTTTTGTAAATTGTTCCATGTTGTGGGGAGACTGCATCTCCCCACTCCCTAACAATATCAATTCTATGCCCTAACTCTAAGCTTTATCAAAAAGGAAAGTCTTAAGCCTTCTCTTAAATGTGGGAACGGTGTGTGTCTCCTGAACCCAAACTGGAACCTGGTTCCACAGGAGAGGAGCCTGATAGCTGAACGCGCTGGCCCCCGTTCTACTTTTAGAGACTCTAGGAACCACAAGTAATCCTGCATTCTGGGAGCGTAGTGCTCTTGTAGGGTTGTAAGGTACTATGAGCTCTTTAAGATAAGATGGTGCCTGACCATGAAGAGCTTTGTAGGTGAGAAGAAGGATTTTAAATTCTATTCTGGATTTTACAGGAAGGCAATGCAGAGAAGCTAAAACAGGAGAGATGTGATCTCTTTTCCTGGTTCCGGTCAGAACACGTGCTGCAGCATTCTGGATCAGCTGAAGAGTCTTTATGGACTTTTTCGAGCAGCCTGATAATAAAGAATTGCAGTAATCCAGCCTAGAAGTAACAAATGCATGAACTAGTTTTTCTGCATCCTTTTTAGACAGGATAGTCCTGATTTTTTCAATATTATGTAGGTGAAAAAAGGCGGTCCTTGAAATTTGCTTTATGTGAGAATTAAACGACATGTCCTGATCAATGATAACTCCAAGATTCCTCACAGTGGTGCTGGAGGCCAGGGTGATGCCATCCAGAGTAACTATCTCTTTGGATAATGCGTCACGGAGGTACTTGGGCCCCAGAACAATAACATCAGTTTTATTTGAGGTTAAAATTAGAAAATTACAAATCATCTAGGTTTTAACATCCTTTAAAGTTTTACTTGAGTCTTTTCTTTTCATGCCACTTTCTATTTCTACTCCACTACATTTCAGAAAGAAATATTTTACTTTTTACTCCTCTACATTAATCTGACAGTTACTAGTTACTTGCAATTTAAGATTTTTGCACACAAATCACATGTACTACCCACCAATGTAGAGACCTACAAGTACAGCTAAAATGATAAGCCGCTAAAAACACTTAGTTGATTGACAGATGTGTTTTGATCATTGACAGTTTTTAAAATGTAAGGATTTTTCTGCATTGAGTACATTTTCCTGATGAAACTTATGTAACTACTTTTACTTAAGTGACATTGTCAATGCAGGACTTTTACTCGTAACTGAGTATTTTAACAGTGCAGTATTAGTGATTTTATTCAGCCTAAGTAAATTATTTGAATATTACCACCACTAATTTGGACTGGGAGTAGTCGGAGAACTCACACCAGAAACGTTCTAGAATATTGGCACATACTAGCAAGGGGAAAATGGTTAAGAATGTTATTGTAATGTATTAGTCATTGTGCTGATGTGCTGCAATAGCAGTAATCAGCTTCTTCAGATAGGGAATGAGTCCTTACCCCAAGGCAAATCTCTCAGTCAACCAGTCAGTTTTTGTCCTACCCTCACCTATGGTCATAAAGGCTAGGTCATGACCAAAAGAACGAGACAAAATGGGTTTCCTCAGGAGGGTGGCTGGTGTCTCCCTTAGGGATAGGGTAAGAAGCTCAGTCATCTGTGAAGAGCTCGGAGTAGAGCCGCTGCTCCTTTGCATCAAAAGAAGACGGTTGAGGTGGTTTGGGCATCTGGTAAGGATGCCTCTGGGCGCCTCCTAGGGAGATGCCAGGCACGTCCAGCGGGGAGGAGGGCTCAGGAAAGACCCAGGACTGGGTGGGGGGATTATTATCTCCAACCTGGCTTGGGAACAACCTGGCCCCAGTTGGACCTGGTTGATGTGGCTCGGGAAAGGGAAGTGTCTAACTATCACGTGTTCTTTGATTTGATGAAGACGAAGAGAGGCTGAGGGTCCAATTGAGAATTAAGAAAGGGTTTAAAGAAAAAGCATGATGAAGATGATAAGACAAAGACAATACACAAAACATGATAACACTGCAGCTGACAGCGAACTTGATCCATACTTCTCACTGATGGAGTTACATGAAACCAGTCCTGAATATTCCTAAATCACACATTTATCCCCTGCAACTGGGGGCGGTTCCTTTTCATAACTTACACTTTCAAAATAACAGAAAACAAAAAAAATGGCATCATACGTAAACAGAAATACATTGTTTTCAAAACATTGTTTTTAACTTTTTATAACTCAAATGAAGGGTCCTCTGTTGGAGCTGCTGCCCCCGAGACCCGATACCGGATAAGCGGATGAAGATGGATTGATGGAACAAGTAATGCCACTGGCACAAACACACACACACAGGAGAAGTGTAAAATTGGAAAAAGGAGAAAAGGAGACGGTGAGAAGAGGAAAGGAGGAGAGGAAGACAGGAGAAGAGGAGGTGAAGAAAGGAGAAGAAGTGTTATTTGTCAGCAAACACGATGCAATGAACTAACTGACCAACTGACTAACTCCTAACTGACTTCAGGTCTCAACACCAACAGGTGTTTTACAAAGACAAGACTCTGGCGCACCTTTGAAAGTCCCTGTCGGTACACGATCCGTTCTGCCTGCATGATCTTTCACGGATGTGTAGATGATAATCCTGATTTACAAGGATTTATGACACTACACAATCTGTTCCCATAGACCAGGGGTTGGCAACCAGCGGCTCCGGAGCCACATGCGGGTCTTTGATCCCTCTGATGCTGCCCAGCTTTTAAAAATTATCAATAAATATTTAATTAAAATGTATTTTATTTTAGTTTGTACAGCAAATTAAAGACTGCTGTACTCAATTCAGCTGAGGCCTACTCAATTGCCTGTGATGACACCAAAGACAAAGATGATATAGAACAAATAGCGCTGCTCTGCCGGTATGTAAACTCGACTGGGCCACAAGAAAAAATGATCGAGTTAATACCACTAAAAGGCCAAACACGGGGGTAAGATGTCTGTGTGGCTGTCTTGAATTGTTTGAGAGCAAGAGGAATAAACACCACCCACCTTGTGTCAGTGGCTACAAACGGGCACCAAATATGACAGGAGCGCACAAGGGCTTTGTGGCTTTACTGCAGAAAATAGCTGACTTTTCACTGCATCCTGCACCAAGAGGCACTGTGTGCCTAAACATTTCCTCCGGAATGCACAGGAGTAATTAATGTTGTCATTCAGATTGTGTGCAAAATAATGGCAAAAGGTTTAAATCACCGTCAGTTCTGTTCGTTACTGGATGAGCTGGAAAGCACGTATTCTGATCTGCTGCTGCTCAACAAAGTCCGGTGGCTGTCCAGAGACGAGGTGCTATGCTTTGCGGCATGTCTGGAAGAAGTGAAAACCTTCCAGCAAAGGGCTCATATTTCCTGAGCGGGAAGAGCCAGAGTGGCTGGAAAAGCTACACTTCTTGGTAGACATGACAGCGCACCTGAACACGCTGAACACAACTCTTCAGGGTAAAACAGGGCTGTGCGTCCTTTATCCTGAAAAGCTGTGGAGGTTTTGGCATTCTAGCATGAGTTGACAGTGCTAGCCCTATTTCACTAAACCGTCAACCCAACGTCTTTTTTTCTGAGTTAAAAATGTTTCGTTGCATACAGAAATGTCATTTCCTTTTCTATGCAATCGTATACACAGTATAGTTTGTTTATACATAGCACGAAGGCATAAAAAATGTTATTTCATTTAAAATTTCAAAAGGGTTTTGTGGCTCCCAGTGTTAACTGGGCTAACATACGCAGTTAAAGAAAGTCTGTTTCACAGTAGCTAGCGGTTAGCCGTTAGCCTCGACCGGAAAGCTAACGTTAGTTTAGCTAACAGCTAATTTGGCTAAGCACTAGCTGAGATAGCATGTAGAAAAAGAACCTCTAAACTGAAAATAACCCTTAAAATATACAACAGTTAGTCAGTTCAACGTTACTTGTGCTCATTTAAAATACAATTACTTAATACTTGTCTTTATTATTACTATAAAGTCTTAATTTGGCTGTAGCCTGCTTTCCCCAGTATTTCGTTAGAGTAACGTTATTTTAGACTGAATCATGCTGTCAACTAGCTGGGAGGTTAGTTAGCCAAAACAGATGTTAACTAATGTTGAGTTATAAAAAGGTTATAAACTTTGTATGATGCAGCCAGGATAGGATTAAGAAGCATTTCGTCTGTTAAGAGGTCAGGATGGTCCTTTTTCTTGGACCTCACCTACCCCCTCTGTCTCTGCCAGATAAATAGAACTGAAAACTATTTAACATATAGAAAGAACCCGATTGTTTCACACCAGGAAGTAGCCTTATGTCTCCTGTCCCCTGGGGTCCTGGTCTAGGCTAAAACAATACAATGTTGATTGGACTATGTTGATGTTGGAGTTTCACATTTACACGACAGAACCTTTTGTTCTGTAACCAAAACGACCCCCAAAGGTGCAGAGTTTGAAGGCAGGTCAGTTCTCTATTGGTCAGCAAAGATGCGCTGCATGTTGTCATGACAACAGCGGACCAATGAGAATGGATTTTGTATTTGCCAGGTGAAAAGGAACCGCCCCTAGATGCAGGGGATAAAACAGTGGGACTTAGGACTTTTCATGACTGGTTTCACATTACTCCGTCAGGGGGAAGCGTGGATCCAGTCCGCTGCAAGCTGCAGTGTTTTCATGTTAGATGTGTCTGATCCCTGGTTTCACGTTACTCCGTCAGGGGGAAGCGTGGATCCAGGCCGCTGCAAGCTGCAGTGTTTTCATGTTTGATGTGTCTGATCACTGGTTTCACGTTACTCCGTCAGGGGGGATCCAGTCCGCTGCAAGCTGCAGTGTTTTCATGTTGGATGTGTTTGTTTGTGTCTTGTTGTCTTTGTCTTATCATCTTCATCACTGCTGTTGCATTAAACCTTTTCCTAAATTCTAAATTCGACCAACAGCCTCCTTTTCCTCAGAGATCCGCACGAACGCGAAGTTAGTTATGAATTTCTAACACTAAACTAGCGTCAACTTCCCGGGGAAGGCTAACCGTTCTGTTAGCTATTACATATGTACACGATCTGTGCTGCCTACAGATCTGCATATGCCACGATCCACTGTCGTTAGCTTCCCGACTAACCGCTAGCTGACAGCTTGATTCAGTCTATAATAACGTTACTCAAACTTAACACTGGGAAAATGAATGGTACGCCTAATAACAAAGACAAGTATTTTAAAAGAGTACAAGTAAGGTAGAACTGATGTAAAATATACATACTATATAAATATATATAACGTTATATATACTATGTAAAAAAAATGCATAGTATACAGTATATATATATATATATATATATATATATATATATATATATATATATATATATATATATATATATATATATATATATATATATATATTAATATATATATATGTATATTATTTGGTCTTTTACATGCCGTCTCAGCTAGTGGTTAGCCGAAATTGCTGTTAGCTAAACTAACGCTTTCCAGTGGAGGCTAACAGCCTGGAACAGATTGTGCAGTGTTGTAAATCCTTGTATCAGGATTATCATTAGGAACATCTTGCACATACGCAGAACATATTGTGCAAGCAGAACAGATTGTGTAGGGGAGAGCCGGGACACTTTTCAGTTAAACGGTTTCTAGGATAGATTTTTTTTTTGTGATCAACATATGTGTTCTCTTAGTATCATTTGTTATTTGTTATTATTATCATATAATAATAACTTAACAAAGGCCAATTTTCAGATTAATCACAATATTTAGCCTAATGTTTCTTGTAAAAATTGAGTCAATGAAATTTATTGAAGATTGTACAATTGATTATTAGGCTATTAAAGAGATAACCTGTGTTGCATAATTGAAAATGTAATCCGCATTACAAAAAAACATTCTAGGAACATTATTGGCTAAATAGGCCTAAGCATGAACAGGTTTAATTCATATCACAAAGATCACATATGTAATGCTATGCACTATTTGTGCAGCCCTCATGGGACCAGTGGAGGCTGAATAGGCACTGCACCCACACTTCTCCAGGCATGGAGGAAGCTGATGACTCGCCACACACCACACAGTCCTCCTCCTCCTCCTGGGAACCCGCGTTGGCAGTAGCAGGGGCGACTGCAGCATAGGCGGCGGTTGGAATTCACTGCACATGACTGGAAAGGAAGACAAGTACACTAAACTTCACTTGCCTTCTTCTCCCTCCTCTTTTATTTTCCTTTCTAGTACCAGCCTTAGGAAAGGAAGAATTCAGGCAGAATTGTTGGGCAGCTTCAAGGATGATGAAGATGTCTGCAAAGGGAAGGATAAACTTTTTTTTAACTGGTTAATCTTAAATTAAAAAAAAACATTAATTCATGCATCTATCTAGCCATTTAATGTAGGCCTACCTGCAGTCGCAGAGGGTTCCGGCACACTGGTCTGCACTGTGTGATGGGGTAGGAGGTGGGGAAGGAGGACGGTCTGTCACAAATGAACCGGATTCAGGGGACAGATCCCGGTGCAATAGAACCCAGCAGTCAGGTTTGAGATTGTTGCCGCCAAGGGTAGTGTTGCTGCCACCAGGGAGGGGACGTCATAGATTGTCATTTGTTGGCCTGGATGGTTTTTTATCTGTGGATCTGCAGCTGTGTTGACATAGTAAACATAGGGAAGCTGACATTAGTTTAGTTAGCATCTATTTCAGCTAACCTGACAGCTAGCTGACAGCTTGATTCAGTTTAAAATAACGTTACTCAAACTAAACACTGGGAAAAGCAGGCTACAGCTAAATTAAGAGTGGACCAAACAAACTTTGATCCAAGGGCTAAAGGCAGTGCCCTGCAGTGTGCCCTGCAGAAATCTATTGCTGCCACTAAAATGTGAGAGTGGTGGTTTTCGAGCAACAGAAGCAGCATACAGACCTTGGAAGCACTAGTATGTTTGGCAAAATGCTGGAGGAAAAGCACAAATTCTGGCTCTTGCATCCACTTGGATCCATTCGCAGAGCCCCCCAATGGAGCACCCCAATGGAGCACCCCTGACAAAGTGGTCCTTGTACTTCTTCCCATTACCCGCAAGGCGACTGTAACCAATGTCCCCCTCTTCCCAGAAGACATTGCTAATATCTGCAGCTCCCCCGTGGTGGCTATCACTCTGTCCAGCACCTGCACAGTGGTAATACCTGCAAAAAGAAATGTTTTTCACTGTTACAATAAATATTAACTTTATATTTATAGTTAACATTGTATTTATTTATGGACCTATTGTATTGTATTGTATTTATTTATTAAAGTAAATTTCATGAATATACCAGTCTCGTCCATGTTCCAGATATTTTTTGCAGTGAATTTGTGATTGTCCAGGGCCTTTTGCAAATTGAGGAAGAAGGACTTCACATTGTTTTTATTAAAACTAGTTGCTGGTGCCTTGGGGGCGGCGGATGAACAGGGAGGTGGCACGTTGGAGGAATGATGTAAGCCAGTCCTGTCCTGCCATTTCCTTCTTCTCCCAGGTGGCAGGGCATTTGCAGGGAAATCTTGCTGCAAGTTGGTATGCAAGCCTGCTACCTGAGGTCACAAAACGAAACATTTTTATAATAAAACAGAACTTAATTATAATCACTGCTTGTGTGTTTTTTGTATTTTTTTAAAGTGTATTTGGTTCTGTAATTATTTGTATTCATATTTAACTGTATATAGTTCTGTATTTATTTGTATGAATGTAGAATGAAGTTTAATTTGTGTTCCCTGGTTTCTTCACACTGACCTCTCTTTGGCTCAAGCCAAAGTAAGTGGCGGCTGCTCTTTTCAGATATGCCTGTAGCTTGCCCTCCGGGTTGAACACATAATAAATGGGTTCAAGTAGCCCGGGGGCTTAACTTGCAGTTGCGTTGTCTCATCTTTCCTCTTCACGTAGAGTGACAGGGTGACATGGTTGAGGCCATGTATTTCAGCTGCAAACCTAATGCTGACCTCCTTACTC
This sequence comes from Etheostoma cragini, assembly GCF_013103735.1. Lineage (NCBI taxonomy): Eukaryota > Metazoa > Chordata > Actinopteri > Perciformes > Percidae > Etheostoma > Etheostoma cragini. Next base: position 20,903,579 of record NC_048423.1, read on the forward strand.
ACTATTTAGGCCCTTTCATATACTTCTGGCTCAACCTCTCCTCTCCTTGTAGTTTTTTTTTTAATTCTTGGCATTTACTGAGGGTTCATATGATTAAATAACTATTAAACATTGAAAACACATTTAAAGCATCACATACGTTTTCATAATTTATTGCTAAACACTTTATTCAATGATGCACGTAGTATCACCACATGAACAACGGGACTGCTGTTTCAACTAAAATATTAGTTGTTCCCAGTATTGTATGTGTGTTTTCAGAATGTGAGTCTGTAAGTACAAACTGCCCTTCACATGTGCGTCTGAAGTACCAGAACCAGGACGGTCTCTCGCTCCCCGCCTTCTCCTTATCAGTCCATCTATTGATCGTTGGTCCGTACCTCAGCGTTTGTTTATGATTTAGCGGATCACATGGTTGACCCCTCCAGAGCCCTCTCAACTCAGCTTCAGCAAGGCCCCAGCCAGAGCATGTGGACCCCTCTGCTTGCTCTGCAGTCCAGCACAGCACACTTACAGATGTTGCAATCACTATCAAACGTTTAGCCCTGTTTCACTTTCATGTCGCTTTGGGCCAAGAATCGCAGCCAGACCATGAACCTTTGTGGTCTTTAGCTGTGCTGTGGTCTGAGGTGCTGTGATGGTTGTTGTCGTCAGTCTTCTGGTTTCAGTTCTGATCTTCAGGATCAGTTTTTTCAGTGATCCTGCAGCTGGAGGAGCGAGATGGACCTAATTCTGAAACAACGAGGCACTGTGTGGCACAAAACAGAACTCCAAAAAGCATTATCTTTTCTTTTATCAACACTCATTTAGTGTATGTCATTCATTATTATAAATTAACATTTCTTTCCCTCTTGCTGGTTGAACTCTATAAAATCCATAGAAACATTCTAAAGAGAAACACTGGTTTTGGAACTCATCTCTTCTAAGCCTCAGTTTATATTACGAGTCATGTTTCTGCACAAATTAAAACAAAATTGCAGAGTAGTTTTAATATCCTCCATGCTATAGACACTGTATTATTCCTACTGCATCCCTCTTTTTAAATTATGTCTCCTACAGCATACCTGTTCATAATGATGTTGTAGTTTTAGACATTAACACACTCTCTGGCGTTACAAACCAACATCTTGATCATAAAAGCAACAAAACAAAAAGTTCAAATAGAAAAAGAAAAGAATCACCCAAATTAAATGTTTCCACATCAACTTAATAGTTTAAACAGTTTGTCATATAAAAACTAAAAATACAAACAAAATCCACAGTTAAGCTTCACTGAAAGTTCATTTGAGCACCACATCAAATACACATAAAATCAAATCTCATAACAGCTTGGATTGGTTTCAATTTTATCTCAACCAGTAAACTTAGATGAATTATAACAAAAAGAATGTTTTTTTAATTTTTCTATTTCTAGGTTGCAACAAAAATCCTTATCCTTCTCCATGCGTGTGTGTTTCATGAAAGAACCCACACTTCAGCTGTCCTCCAGACCTCTGGAAAGAAAGAAGGATTTCTCTCCTTTTTTTCTTTTCACTTTACCACAAAGAAGTCTTAATCTAGGACAGGGCTCACGGCCGCGTGTTTCAACGTTACCACGGTTTAGGTCCTGATTTCAACCGACCCTCCACCTGCGTCTTAGCCTCCGCCATACTATTCATTATTCATTTTTCAAACTACCTTCTTTTCTATTATCCAATTTAGAAATTACTCTTCACGTTTCCCGAACACTACGCCTTCATGTATCCGCTGTTTCAAACACACTACCTTTCGTCTGATTCACCAGACTACCTTCATTTCTACGGCCCAATTTAGAAACTACTCTTCACGTCTCTTTTTGTGGAGGCTACCTTCATGTATTCCCTCTTTGAAATACATTACCTTTTCGTCTGGTTTATTAACTACAACTCTTCCCACTACTAATTTTCCAAATTAGCGGTGCCCTTCATGCTCTACTTTATGGATAAATATCCCGCGCGTGATATCCTCCTGTAAGCACTACATCTTTGTACCTTTTTTGCAAGTACTACGTTTTCAAACTTAAAATATATGTTTACACATTAAAATTTAAAACTTTTTCACACATCAACATCTTATCAAATAACAGTCAAATTTTTTACGTATCCAATGATGCAGATTTGATATTAACAGGTTCTGCTTTACCTTTCCTTAGTGCCCGGGCTGAATTTGGAGACGCATCTCGTCCTAGTTGTTCACTTACTCGATGGGTCCGTGCCTTCCTCGGCCCCACGTTGGGCGCCAAATTGTTGGAGCTGAATCCTGCTCCATTCTCAGGGTTCATTCAATTAGTAGTCAAAATCTCAGATGTGGATGTGTGAATCCAGTTTATTACATAGGATATCCTAGAGACAAATACAGAGTCAACCTAACACGGCTCTCCCCCAAATTTGTCTGACTCTTTGGCTCTCAGACCCCCAGTTTTATCTCACACAGGGTAGGGTCTCTAGACCACAGTGATGTGTGTGTGTGCCTATTTGTTATCTTTCAATTGGAATGTGACTGGAGGTTTATGACTCTCAGTTCAGGAAAAAAATCAGTGGGGTTAAAGAAAGACTGAAACCAGACTCAGGAAGCATCCCTAACAATCAATTCTGCTTCTAACACATTTAGGAGAGCTGGGTTATAACAAAATATACCAGAACATCTTATATTATAAAACAGAAATATTGCAAAACAACTCAACAAACAACAAACTATATACTTATAACAACAAACGTAATGCTTGACCAACATGTCTTCATTTCTGTTGAAATAATGCTTTTACCTTTAAACTTAGATTTATAATGCAAATCACACACAATGTTTAAACACATATAACATTTTAAATCCCAACAATAGACCTTAGTGGTCCCCTAATACCATTTCTGAAGTCTCCTTCCCAAATTACAGCCTTGGTGCAGAATTCCAGCCACTAGAGCCAGTCCCACAATGAGCTGTCCTTTGTATGTGCCATTTCTGACTCTGTAGCTATTGAAGAAGAAACTAAGTCAGAAACAACATCGCCTTGTTCCTACTCCATTGCTGCTTCGTAGTCTTGTTCCTCCTCTTCCATCTCTTCACTTTGTTGTTGGTTGACAGTCAGCAGTGTTCTTTGAGCAAGTTTCCATCCACAAGTGTACTGCTGACTTTGCAACCTGTCCATTCTTTAATGGTCTAAGCAAGTAAGGGAAAACAAATTAATAGAGAGAAACAAAACCATATTGACAAGTATTGGGATTTATTAACAGTGGAGTTAATGAATATACCCCCAGATGTTGTTTGGTTCTCGCCCAATCTAAAATAAATAAATAATTTCACAGAACCCGATTGTTATTTAAGTATCTATACATTTTGATCTGAGTGGTTAAATACAGGAAAATATGTGGATGAGCACAACTTTATTTTTTTTCCATGCCTCCCATAAAAGTGTGTCCGTCTGTTTCTCACGGAAGACGTCGTAGGAAAAAAGGAACCTAATTTAGGAGTTTGACATTACCCCACATCTAGTTGATGTGCATCCAGATGTTGATGTTGAGGATTTCCTGTTTATATTGTGTTACATTGTGTGACGTTGTATAAGCTAGCTACACAGTGAGACACATAGAAAACGATACTGATTGTGATAACTGGAGCTCTGAAAAGTAGGTCTTAATTGGCACTTTTATCGGATGCGAGTTGATGCATAGGTAGTTGGCTCCCACAACTTAGCTTCTAGTACACCTTATAAGCCTCTCCTTGTAAAGATTTTTAGTTTGCAACAGGCAAGTGTAACTGCGCCTACTACTCTCTACGTTTCGAAGATGTAGAGATGTCTAAAACAATGGGCAAACAAGATAAAGATGCCTCTTCTTCTTTGTCTGCTAGCATCACGTTAGCAAAATCCAGCTTCAACTAAATATCTCTTAAAACCTTTTCAATGCAATGAGATAAGGTTTTCGGTGTCCATGTCAGCTTTGAGATCTCCAGCACCTTTATTAGACACTGAAACAAATGTGCTAGCTTTGCACACGGTGCATTCTGCCTCCCACTTGTCCCGACCAGGACGGTACGTGGAATTTTTTTTTTGCGGTTCAACTATGAAGCTGCGCTTAAACTTCAGCATTTATGTTCAATGATGCTCCCTGTCTGATGTGCTCCCTAAATGTGCTCCCTGTCTGTCCCCCCCAGACAGTTTGTAAAAAGTGGACATCTCTGGGCAAAATAGGACGTTTGGCCACACCAATTTAGCTCTCCATTAGGATTATCGGCTTGCTTGAGTCAATTGAGGGGTCACGACAAACCGCATACTTTTCCCACCTACTGGTGTATGTAGCCTATTTGGTACAGATGTCCTCTCTTCACCAAAACATAAGCCAGTGGACCAATACACAAATCTATGCAAACTGAACGTTAATGCCTTTAATATGTGCAAAGGCGAGGTGTGCTCTTTGCAGTTCAGTCCTGTTATCTAACATTATAATGTTAGTTATGCGCTAACACTGGGTTCAGATTAATGTGATGCTGGCAATTTGGGTCTGTGTGGAGACACCTTCCAAAACGTTATCAGCAGAGGCCTATTGTAAGACATTCAGGTTTCACTGTTTACTTGTATTTTCTTCAGGTGATCAAAAGCAGATGTGTTCAGATAACATCTGCAAATACCTGTTGCACTACTTGCTGCTTTTCTATTGGTTTTAAGATGCAATGTTTCCCCTGACGTCTATTAAGTTGTGGGATCAGCGCGTTAGATTTGAGGAAGTAACAAATTATATTGGTCAGTGAGTTTCATGCTGCTGCTGCTGCTGTTCCTTGCAGCAGCAAGCGTGGGCGGAGAGTGGTGTATTCTAGTCCCTGCTTTGTAAGTTTTCTTTTATTGTGTGTTTTTTTGTGTGTATTTTTCTATTGTTTTTGTGCTACTGCTATGATTCACATTGATAGACCCAGACAGGTGTTTTATCTCCTCTCTCCTGCTCTGAGTTGTGAGCGGGGATGAGCGGGGACATTCATAGAGGCAACATCTCCACCCACAAAGTCAATCCCATCACATGATGACTAGTACAGTTTCCTTCTCTGCACAAAGTGGTGCTATTTGATTTACTAGTTGGAATGTTAAAGGTCTCAACTCTCTTGTTAAGTGCAACAAAGTGATTAACAATCTTAAAACCCTTAACACAAAAATTGCCTTTTTACAAGAGACTCACCTTTTGCCATTAGATCACGTTAAACTTCGTAGAGGTTGGATGGGCCAATTTTATCACTCCTAATTTTTGAACGAGGCACGCGGGGGGCCAATTCTGATTCATAAATCAATCCCCTTCCCGACCCCTTGCTAGATCGCTTATCTAACAGGCCTTGTGTTCCATCTAAAATCATCTAAAGTTATCCAGCTATTCATGGGACAGTATGCTGTCTCAGACACCTGGCGCTTTTTAACCCTAACACCAAGCATTTCTCATTCTTCTCTCTTGTCCATGGCACATTCTCACAAATAGGTTTCTTTCTCATTGATAATAACTCCTCTCCTCTGTCACGTCGTGTTTCTACAATCCCATTGTGATTTCAGACCATGCAACTGTGGTCATGGATGTCCCCTTATCAGGCAGGTCTCTTTCCCGCTCTTCCTGGCACTTTAATTTGCGGTTACTTTCTGACACCAATTTTATTGGCACAATTAAATGTCATATTGATCTTTTCATATTTACTAATATCAATCCAGAAAGCTATGTGGGAGCCATGTAAAGCGAGGCAAAATAGTATCTTACTCTGCCTATCAGACAAAGATTGCTAGGGAAAAGAAAATCTTGTGTGTGTATGAATGTTATTAAGAATTTCTATTTTGTTGTTTGCTGTTAAGAATTGGTTGTTGGCCTACTTTGTTACACTGTTGTCTTGTCATTCTTGTAGATCTAATTGTTACTGCTTGTTTTTAAACGTTTGTTTGTTATTTACCTGAAGTTGTTCCTGGTTATCTAATGAAATTGTTTGAGACATTCATAAATGTATATATGTATACATGTGTTTGTATATATTTGTATTCGTGTATTTTTCCGAGTGATTTGTATATGCGACTGGAAGATGTTTGCTAAATAAGTTTGTGGTGTCTTATCCTATGTGGGATGGGACAAATGTTTAGCATGACACAGAAATAAAATGTAACTAACTAACAAACTATAAATGAAAAATACATTTAAAAAATCCTTTTGTATACCTGACATGTGTCAGTGTCTCTTTATTCTTGTTTTCATAGTAAACTGAAGCACACAGAGAAGCAGTCACCATCAGCTAGTCTGTATTACAGCTTTTCTCTTTCCTCCCAACAATTGATTTAGCTACTTCAGAGTATAAATTTATCCCATAGATGGAGGATTTTTTAATTTATTTTTTATTTGTAGTTAGTTAGTTAAAAGTTCAACAAAACAACTGTAAGATAACGTTCCCAGAAGTTTAGCTGAAGTTTCCAAAATATTTTTATCTTAAGGGAACGTTCTGGGAAGGTTGTATGCTTGGAATGTATGCTTCTCGTGATTAATGGAGACACACATGATCACCACCTCCACTTCTTGAAGCAGGACTTCCGGCATATGACGTGTCTGCAGAACCGGATGTTGGTTGCTGCCCAGTGTGGATGTCAGATGTCGTGTTAAAACTGCGAAGAGGAACAAGTTAGCTACTGTCTAAATTTTGGGTGAAGATTGGCCGGTGTGACGATGTTGCGGTGGCTGCTTGGGGCTGCACTGCTGGCTCGAGCGGCCGGATTCTACCTACCGGGTCTGGCACCGGTGAGCTTTTGTGAGCCTGGAAAAGACCAAGTTCCAGACTGCAAGGTAAACAAAACATGTCACAGATCACTGTGCAGCTGCTTGATGTATAGCAAAATACCTGAATAAAGCACTATTGAGTGCTCCCATTTAATAAATAGACAAGATGTATTGGAATGCAAAAGATTGGTTAGCTAGCTAACGTTAGTACTTTATATAGAGCTAGATTATGTGAGGAAGCTAACGTTAGCCAAAACAAACAACAAAGCTAACGTGTAACGTTACTACCGTTTGATAACTAACTAGCTACACAGCAAACTAACGTTTACTATATAACGAGGTTAGCGAGCTACCTCAAGTCACTTCGTTCGCTGGACATAATAATAACAGATATTGCCAGATTGTATTACGTTGTGACTCCAATGGTTCAGTTAGTATTTCAAAACTAGTCATACTCTGTAGGGGATACAGATTTGAACTGACTTAACATTAAATTATTAGAATTTATTGTGAGGTGTTGGTTCCTAGTATTGAAATTTGTATTGCCATGTGAAATCAGACTGCACTGGTATTACTAGTTTTGCGATATTTGACTACATGTGATAGCTTTTTCAAAAGCATTCAAAATACAAATTTGTATTTAACAAGATTGAGTTAAAACCATTCAGACTGACTAGAAAACTCATTCAGAACATACTTTGAATGTTCCAACTTTTTAGCTAAAAAGAAACCTAGGCTAAATCTCTAATCCACACATCACAATCCCTGAGTATTAATTCAATTCAATTAAATTTTATTTATAGTATCAATTCATAACAAGCGTTATCTCGAGACACTTTACAGATAGAGTAGGTCTAGACCACACTCCAGAATTTGCAAGGACCCAACAATTCTAGTAGTCTCCTTCAGAGCAAGCAACCGTGCGACAGTGGCGAGGAAAAACTTCCTTTTAGGCAGAAACCTCGGACAGACCCAGGCTCTTGGTAGGCGGTGTCTGACGGGCCGGTTGGGGTTATAGTAGTTTGTGGGAGTTCTTTGGCATAGCAGGGCACTGTGCGGCATTACAAGGCACAGCAGGACGTAGCAGGGCACCGCAGAGCGTTGCAGGATGTAGCAGGTCACCGCAAGGAAAACCAGGATGTAGCAGGGCACCGCAGAGCGTAGCAGGTTGTAGCAGGTCACCGCAAGGAAAACCAGGATGTAGCAGGGCACCGCAGAGCAACGCAGCATGTAGCAGGGCATCGCAGAAAATGTAGCGGGACCATGGCAACAGCTTCTACCATGATTTTGGAGCCTCCCTGATCCAAGGTTTATTAGGCATCACCTTGTTAATTCTGCACTGGGGCTTGAACCCACAACCTTAGACAACAAGTCATGGCAAGTCATAATAATTTGCAGTCAGAAACCAAAAGCCAAAGATGGCTTCATAGTTCACACTATGACTGAGGCAATCACCAGGGTTGGTTGTAAAGACAGATTTCAAACTAGTGTCAAAAATTCATTTATCAAGCCAAAATTCTGACAACAGATGTGGCAAAACTGATGTTTAAAAATACTCTATACCCATTGACTGCAATAGCTTACATTAGGATAGAATTCAAAATGTTACCAAAAATAATTTTGTAATTTACCACACAAGATCCAAATTTTGTTAATTTTTTTATAAACATTGGAGATTCAATTTGCGTAAATTTGCAATAGTTGTTTACAGTAGTGTTTGCAATAAGAATAATTTTTTGATTATTCAGAAATCTGGCTGGATTGTTTTTAGAGGAAAGTCTGAAGAAGCAGTGAAGCAATGTGGGTGTTAATTAAGCAAAATCTGTGGGAGGAGGTGTTATTAGTTTTATAGTTTTTGAGAAAAACAGAGTAATGGACTTCATAATTCCTTGCAGCAAAACAATTCTGCTTAGTTGGGCCTCCAATTTGGTTGAAAGTTGGAAAGTGCTACCATGTATGACTGATTTGTTATACATTTTAAAGAAATTAAACTAGAATCAAGAATCAATATCTAACAACATGAAAATAAAAGCCTGATAGGAGCATTCCTATTGTCTGCCTAATATGTGTCTGTCTGCTTTGTTTTGTTCTAGTCGACCATTGAGCTGTTTGTGAACAGGTTGGATTCAGTGGAGTCAGTTCTGCCTTATGAATATACCGCGTAAGTGCCAAGTGCGTAACACTGTAACTGTGTTATTGTGATTTCCCCCAAAAATAGTTTTTGATACAAACGCATCGGGTTTTCCTCTAAACAGTGTAATAAATTGGTTATTGTCTGCATTGTAAAAATAGTGTTTGGATTCATACATTCCAATTCATCATATTCAGTCATATCAAGTTAAGTGATTTATTTAATAATAATTGTTGGAATGCACCTGCTGTGACATCAGAACATCAGACCTCTTGAAAACATTTCATGATCAAAAGTTTCAGGCCATGGATAACAATGCATCAGCATTTGTCTTCTTTCATTCAAGTGGGACCTAATTTCAGATGGAATTCAGGGAGTTTTAACAGTGTATCAGTGCTAATGTAAACAGAGAGCCTCTTGTTTGAATGTCTCTCTATTATCTAGAAACCCTTGGCCCAGATAACAAGTTAATAAATGCAGTGTTCAATAGAGAATAAAGGTGTTGTTCAGTTTAATGTGTTCTGCCCCCAAACATTTTGAACAGTGGCTTTTTGATTGTGCAGGTTTGACTTCTGCTCGGAGAAAACAATGAAACGTCCATCAGAAAATCTGGGCCAGGTTCTTTTTGGCGAGAGGATTGAACCCTCACCATACAAGGTACAACACAGAAACACTGCCTGCATACTCTCTGGGGAAAAGCATACAAATCCAACCTACAGTCGTTATGCATATAACAAAACAAAACAGAGCAATCAGAATGATTGATGATGGCAAAAATCATGTATAAAGCAACAAATAATCTACGTCTGGGGAAAATTACAAAAAATGTTTATTGAAATGCTGGTTGGGTACAATTGGAGAGAAGATCAAAACTTGTGAAAACAACTTTAAAAAATATGTGCGAATGTGTTTTTGGAATGGTTTGGAGCATGTGCTAAAACATTGCACAAACATTAAAAGGTTTACAAAGTTGGATACAAAACATAAAAGGATATGAAGTTAGAGAGAGATTCATTGAATGTGAGTGTGGTTAACTATACCGACTCTGATTATAGGGTAATGGGTTGTTTGGTGCTAAATGTCAATTTGGTGCTAAATTTAAATAGTTATATAGCTATGAACATATATATATATATATATATATATATATATATATATACTTTTCTTTCCCTATTTGTATAGGTTTGAAGTTATTGGGTTCCCACAACTGTTGTGAGTGCTTTATGGGCAGTAATTCATTCCCCCTGTGTTTTGTCATTATTACATAGGGGCATATTAACATCTAATTGACCCAGACAGAGACTAAGAAAGAGTCTGTGTTATATTTTGTATTCCTTTTTATGGGAAAGGAAAATGTTTTAAATTTGACATTATCGATCTTTCTTTTTTTGTCAAATGTAATTTCTTTATTTTGGCACTGTGGATAAATGTGTTGTTTATAAGAATGATTGCAACAAAAACAACAACCAGTTGTTAAAGTCCCAAAGCACACACATACTAACTCCCTCCTGTGTGTCAGTTTGAGTTTAAGAAACCTGCAATGTGTCAGAAGGTGTGTACCCAAACCTACGACACCAGCAGCCCCCCAGACAAAGCCAAACTGGACTTCCTCAAGAAAGGCATGTTACTCAACTACCAGCATCACTGGTATGTATAATTCACTATCATACTAGTATCATTAAGTGAAGGGAAATGGGTCTAAGAGGCTTGCACATACATCAAAAACACATAAACTGTGTAAAATTCTGATCAATCTTCACTTTTGTTGAATAATAAAACAAACTTGATGAGCTTCAGTTGTCCTTATGAATATTTGTTTATAACAGAGCAAAATCTGACTTCAGAGTAGGTCTCCGTGCATCATGTTTATATGGACACAGTCATACCAAAAACTTGACTGGCGTGTGTTGTGTGTGTTGTGTTTGTGTGTAGGATTGTGGATAACATGCCAGTCACCTGGTGCTATGATGTTGAAGATGGACAGAAGTTTTGTAATCCTGGTTTTCCTATTGGTTGTTACGTGACAGAAGCAGGTCGTCCCAAAGATGCCTGCGTGGTCAATGTGAGTGGGTCACACATGGACATACACACACCCTTTAACACTATAAGTCACATTTTCATCAATCAAACATATATACAATACAATAGGTCAGTTAGTCATGCGATCCAATTCTATAAAAAATATATATATAAAAAAAAAAAAAATGACTATAACACTACTTTATTTTTCAATAAAATATATTCATAGATAGGGTTTAAATCTGAAATATTTCCAAATACGTGCTTTTGCTTTTGCTTTGACACCAAATCCTCTGCCACCGTCATACTGGTCAACTCGCTGTTTGAACACGGCAGTGAGATCTGACGCTTGCTACTGCTGTGACTCTGCTGCTGCTGTACGGAGTGGAGCAGACACTTTGAGTTTATAAATGTTGAGTGCAGCTGTGTGTTGTTCCTGCTGGGTTTCAGAGGTGGAGCATTTTTGCCTGTCTGCATGAGCTAATCACCGCCACTAGAACAGGGCTTGATGCATAGCCTAAACATCTGGATCGCCCCCTGGTGACTGGCTGCAGTATAGGTCATAAACCCCTAAAAATTCAATGTAAATGTTACGTTTTTCCCAAAAATGGTTTCTCTCATTTTAGTTAGTTTTGATCATTTTAACCTTTTAACTTAAAATTGACGGCTGTAGACCGGAAAGGGGGGAGAGAGGGGGAAGACATGCAGCAATTGGCCGCAGGTTGGACTCGAACCTTGAGCCTCTTTAAATGGGCGTCTGCTCTACCAGGTGAACAACCCAGGCACCCATAAGTTTGTTTTTTATGCTTCAAAATGGAGTGAACGTTACGATTGACAGCTGTGCCGCGGCTCCACCGCCCGATCACCACAGTGCTAGTCTATATCCACGACTTCCACTTCCTGGGTTGCTCCGGTGCTGCCGGAAATTCCACCGGATGCATGTCTTTTTGGCCAATGTCAGTTTCCTTCCACTTTCTTTTTGTTGGAATATTAAAATGGTCAATTTAAAAGGACTATGGTTAATTGCTTCTCAGATCTCTGCGGGGTAAATCCAGACGGATAGCTAGACTATCTGTCCAATCTGAGTTTTCTCTTTAAAACTAAAAGAAATGCCAATAAAACAGAGCATGTTTTTCTCCTATTCCGGAATGCTTTGTGGACTAGGCAGACCCTCCTCCGCGGCACTGTAAAGGAAGGGTTGGCAAAGCAAGATTCTGGCTCCAGAATTACTAGATGGCGGCGCCTTTTATCCTGGAAAATTTTGGTTTCACTTTTGTACAGAGGGAGAAAGTGGAGACCAACTTCAATCTTTTTTAACAGTCTATGCTCCAGACAGACAAAACACTCCCAATGTGGTATGAAGCCTTGAGAAGGACAGAGGAAAACCCAGTTGAAACTCAGCACAGCTGCGCCCTGGTATTAATAATACTATGTTTGTATTTTACAAATTAGTTTTTTTTTAATTTGATGACCATGGGAGCTCATCCACAAAATTAACTAAATGGGTTTGAATTCCAAAACAAAGAAAGGAAAAGCAAAACGACGGTGAATGCGATGGGAAAGTAATGTAGTCAGTGTATGTCCTAACACTGTGTAACACCTATGCATATATGATCTTGATGTAGCATTTGTCAAATAATTGTCATGGCATACGTTTTTTTATTTTTATTTTTTATTTTTAATATCAACGTGCCAATCCTGATGGAATTCATAATCTGTGGGTCAGATTTGATAGGGGGTAGAAACGCAGTCAGCGGTATGCATCACTGTCTGCCACTTTGCCTTTTTTGATACTAGCGCTTGTCCCAGTCGCCAGTCAGATTGGTTCATATCCTACACATGGATGTAACTGTATAACACATTATTACTTTATGTGTCTATACTGTAAACCTTTGTGTCTTGTTTTTTTTTTTTGCAGTCTAACTTTAATGAAAAGGATGCTTTTTACATCTTTAACCATGTGGACATCACCATCCATTACCACATCGTTGAGCATGAACAACTGGGAGCACGATTGGTTGCTGCCAAGATTGAACCCAAAAGGTAATGAATGGCAGTTTTAGCTAATATGGATCTATTATTTGATCTTGTCCTGAACTGGTTTACCGCTTTATACGGTATATCATTTATAATTCATCCACCTGCCATACATTCGTACTGGTCATCTTCCCTCCTTTATATATTGCTTGCACTGGTTATATTGTTTCATTTTTCTGGAACTTATACTGGATATTTTGTTTAATTTTTATAAGCATTTATACAGTATATATATATATATATTTTTTTTTTAATTTTACTACACTTTGTTGTTTGGTTAAAGCTTAAGTGCGTAACTTGTACCGCGGGGTGGTGCGCAGTCACAGAAGGCTTGTATTATGCTGACGTGCCGACGTGTTGTCATTACTTACAATTCCTCATGGGAGAGGCAGAAACTACGCACTATAGCTTTAAATTTGAGCCAGCCATAGAACTTTTCATGGATAGTAAAAGAGCTCTAGTTCTGTCTGCGACTAGTTTATTATTATTAATTAGTGTTCTTGTAGGTTCTGCTTGTATAATTCTACTAATTATACAAGCAGAACCTTCAAGAACACTAATTACACTAATACTATTGATCTAATTATTAATTAGATCAATTATACATTAGATAACTGGTGGACTTTGCTACTGATCTATTTCTTTTGTTTCTCTTTCTCTGTCCAGCTATGAAAACCCTAATGACAGCCCTGATTGTACTGGAGGGCCAAAGTTCCTGAAAAACAAACAAACAGGAGTGTTCAACATCCCATACACCTACTCTATCAACTTTGTGGTTAGTACAATAGTATCGTCTCAGCATGCTAATGCTGTCCATGTTTTTGTCATGTGCTCTGCCTTGTTCAAACCTTCTTCTCTGTAGCGGGGGAACCACAATTTAAAACGTAATTACAATAATTGGTACAAAAAAGATGAAGTAGAGGGAACACACTCAACTTTGGACTATCAGAAATATTCAGTATGTACGTATACTGAGTAATGGAATTATTTAATTCACCTTTCCCCCCAATTTTTTATTTTTATTTTACTTACTTGCGCACACACACTCACACACACACACACACACACACACAGGAAAAGATGTGAGGTCTCCACCACTCTAGTCTCTGATGCCTAGGCCTTCTCACACACACACACACACACACACACAGTATTTACTATGTCTTCCTAAAGGTGTATAGTAACACCTCACAATTTAACCACTGCCAAATCCTTTTCGGAAATGCCTGGAGAGACAATCAAAGTTGGAATGCTCAGAAGACCTGGGGAAAAATAGTAAAAATATATATATATATTTTTTCAATATTAGCTTTTAACTTGCTTGTATTTAAGCACTTAATACAAGCTGAGAATACTGAGCCAAGTTAGAACACTGGTCAGAGTAACGATCTGGCGCTGAAGAGGTGAACATCCCGGGTATAAGAACTGCTGAGGTGAATCATGGAATGCGCTGCAGCTGTGCAGGTATCAGAGCAGGAATGAATGGCCATTGACCTAGTTTCCCTAAACACACCCTTTTCCACGTCCAACTGGCTGTTGCACAAAATTAGAACGAAGAAATCCAGGGTAATTGAAAAAGCGCAGCTTGACTTAGTGTGATTCACTCATCGCGGCTTAACTTTTTCTACATCTTACTGATGTAGAAATGAAGAGAAAATACTTTATACAGAGTGGAAGTATGATAACGTAAAACACATTATTTGTGAAAAAAAAAGAGAGAGAACAAAGCAGCACGGGCGCTGTAATGAACAGCAAGAGGAAGCATGGCAGAAGTTTAGGGACCGACCAAATGCCTAAGCAGCCTTAAAATATACATTTACTGACCACTGCTCTGAAACCGTCATAATCATACCCTTCAAGGATACTAATCATTTGCACAAATTATCTGTTGTACTATTTTCCTTAAAAGTAAGCAGAATTTTTTTTATATTATTATAGTCACAATATTAACTGTGTATGTAGGAAGACAAGAATATCCGTTGGGCGTCTAGATGGGACTACATCCTGGAGTCAATGCCTCACACCAACATCCAGTGGTTCAGGTAAGACAGACACACACACTCTCCACAGCCCATGTTCATGCATATTCTGCTTGTGATGTTTGTAAATTCACGGACAAACAAACCAACATACGTTCCAATAGGAAATTCAGCATGCGATTAGTATTGTTTTTTTTTATTATTCAAATGTAATGCCCTAATGTCTGCTGACCCCTTGTCTCTCGGCATAGAGATAATCCACATCAAAAACTGATACCACAACAGCGATAATTAATTTGGCTTTGCTGTCTTTTATCCGCAGCATAATGAACTCGTTGGTGATTGTGTTGTTCCTGTCTGGAATGGTAGCCATGATCATGCTTAGGACTCTGCATAAAGATATCGCCAGATACAATCAGATGGACTCTGTCGTAAGTAGGCCTGGAATGGAATTCTTTTGTTGATTTGATTCTCTCATAATACATGGGTGCGATTCATTGGATTGCGATTTTCATTTATTCTGATTCTAGAAGAATTGCAATTTGACAGTATGGACTTTTGCGATTTTCTTTTCCTTCTTAACAAAACAAAAGAAAATACTTAGGTGAAATATTGGTGAAAAACATATATATATTTGCAAAAGAAATAATGGTGCATACGATTTTCTATTTGAGGTTCTCATCATATCTCCTCATCCATCTTGTTTTCCAGGAGGATGCTCAGGAGGAGTTTGGGTGGAAGTTGGTCCATGGAGATGTTTTCCGTCCTCCCAGGAAGGGCATGCTGCTGTCCGTTTTCCTCGGCTCTGGAACCCAGATCTTCATTATGATCTTTGTCACCCTTTGTATGTCTTTTTAATCTTTAATCTTTAAATCTTTTTTTATCTTCAACAAACAAGTACCACCTGATAGTAACAGTTAAGTAAAAAAATAAAAGTGTAAATTGCAAAATTGATCCAAACCTTTATACTAAACTGGCACAGATGAGGAAAATACCAGCAGGTGTGACAAGGAGTTTTTTTCCGTATACCAACACGACAATAGAGCCCAACATTTTACAAACCTTAATAACACAGCAACATTTTTAGAAATGTGACTGCTCCGACTGGCTGATAAAATGATGGACTAATGTTTCAGTCATTCAATACTGATCCAACTTTGAGTCAGGTAACATGGTCTATGGGAAAAAGGAATAAGGCCTTACTTCTGGAACCAGGAATGTCCAAAATAGCTCCTCACACTTTTCAACTCTATAAAGACAAAGGCCTAAACAATTGGCTTAGTAATATTCCATGGCACATCCACGGCCAGTCAGCACATCTCTGGTGTTCGGTGATGAAGCTGGACATTAAGATTGTCTGGGTTGTCTTTTTTACTTTATTATTTTTCTTGCAAGTAGAAGAAAACAGTTTACCAAACAGTCTTCAAAAGTGTTCAAAGAACAGGAGTATAGAGGGTTTTTGGATTAGCATGCAGGGGGAGGGAGGGGCTGTGTCCTTGATGGCAAAGCTGTTTATTATCAGTTATCCACAGACATACAACGTTCTACACCAGAGACACAAGTACTCCCGTATTCGGTATTTAAGGTTTGCATAGTTTTTCAATACAGGGTTCTATCCAGTCATGAAGAATGTTGTCCCTACCTTTTCTGTTTTGTAAAACATTGTGTTTTCTATTTTGTTATTTGGTTAAATTTAGTTGTGGGCCATAAAAATCACACATAAGCCAAAATGTTATGACCAATTTTTTTAAACTCAAATATAAATCTTGGTATTGGTATAACAAAAATCCAGTATTGGTGGGGCTCTATAACCGACTTACTTAGCCTATCTTCAAATGTGTAACATGTAATAATGTAATCCCCCCTCTCCAGTCTTTGCCTGTCTTGGGTTCCTGTCTCCGGCGAACCGGGGGGCTCTGATGACATGTGCTGTTGTTCTCTGGGTTCTTCTTGGAACTCCAGCTGGATATGTGGCTGCTCGTCTCTACAAATGTAAGTAAGAAAGGATACAGGGAGGTGTTGGATGGAAAAAGAATAATAAGAAACAATATTCCAGGTAAGACAGCACAACTGATTATTTTCATAATCCAGTTTAATTTGATTTCTATAAATCCTTTTTTTCTCTTTGTCTTTATGTTTGGTTAATTGTCAGCTTTTGGAGGCGAGAAGTGGAAGACCAACGTTCTGCTGACAGCCTTCCTCTGCCCTGGGTAAGACTATTATGGATTGCTCAAACACTGAACATAATGCACACAACACCAGGAAAGATGGATACTGCAGGGTGCAGTACTGCAGATGTTTACTACTACACAACCACTTGATTCTGCTCTCTCACTGAATAACTTCTCATCTAACATTCCCTCAGGGTGGTATTTGCAGATTTCTTTGTGATGAACTTGATCCTGTGGGGTGAAAGGTCTTCAGCAGCTATGCCATTTGGGACTCTGGTAGCAATATTGGCTCTTTGGTTCTGTATCTCAGTGCCACTTACCTTTATAGGAGCCTACTTTGGCTTCAAGAAGACAGTAAGTAAATATAACGTACATTCAATACTCTAAACTAATGTGAGTAAACCAACAAGAATGTAAAGATGGTAACTGTGGTTCAAAATCTATATGCCACCTACAGTGAATACGGAAAGTATTCACAGCGCTTCACTTTTGCCACATTTTGTTATGTTACAGCTTATTCCAAAATGAATTAATTCTTTTCCCTCAAAATCCTACACACAATGCCCCATAATGACAACTTAAAAAAGTTTGTTTGAGATTTTTGCAAATTTATTAAAAATAAAAAAACGAAGAAATCACTTGAACATAAGAAGTCAAAGCCTTTGCGATCAAAATTGAGCTCAAGTGCATTCTGTTTCCACTGATCATTCATGAGCTGTCTCTACAGCTTAATTGGAATCCACCTGTGGTAAAGTAGTTGATTAGACATGATTTGGAAAGGCACACAAGTGTCTATAGAAGGTCCCACAGTTAACACTCCAAGTCAGACAAAACAAGCATGAAGTCGAAGGAATTGTCTGTAGACCTCCAAGACACGATTGTCTCGAGGCATAGATCTAGGGAAAGGTACAGAAAAAATGTCTGCTGCTTTAAAGGTCCCAATGAGCACAGTGGCCACTGTGCTCATTATGGAGGAAGTTTGGAACCACAAGGACTCTTCCTATATTTCCATCCATCCATCTTCATCCGCTTATCCGGTATCGGGTCGCGGGGGCAGCAGCTCCAGTAGGGGGCCCCAAACTTCCCTTTCCCGAGCCACATCAACCAGCTCCGACTGGGGGATCCCGAGGCGTTCCCAGGCCAGGTTGGAGATATAATCTCTCCACCTAGTCCTGGGTCTTCCCCGAGGCCTCCTCCCAGCTGGACGTGCCTGGAACACCTCCCTAGGGAGGCGCCCAGGAGGCATCCTTACCAGATGCCCGAACCACCTCAACCGGCTACTTTCAACGCAAAGGAGCAGCGGCTCTACTCCGAGCTCCTCTCGGATGACTGAGCTTCTCACCCTATCTCTAAGGGAGACACCAGCCACCCTCCTGAGGAAACCCATTTTGGCCGCTTGTACCCTTCCTATATCTGGCCCTCCCTAAACCGAGTGATGGGGGGAGAAGGACTTTGATTATGGAGGTGACTAATAACCAAATAGTCACTCTGACAGAGCTCTAGGGTTCCGCTGTGAAGAGAGGAGAACCTTCCAGAAGGACGACCATCGATCAGCACTCCACCTATCAGGCCTGTATGGTAGCGTGGCCAGAAAGAGGCCACTACTTAGTAAAAGGCACATGGCAGCCCACCTGGAGTTTGCCACCTGACAGACTCCGACCATGAGAAACAAAATTCTCTGGTCTGATGAGACAAAGATCGAACTCTTTGGTGTGAAGACTGGGGCGACTGTTCATCTTTCAACAGGACAAAAACACTAAGCACACAGCCAAGATATCGAAGGACAACTTTTAAAGGAGAATTTGGGTCAATTTCAACACGTAGCCCTGTTGTCTGTAAAGTTAGAGTGCTGCTAGTAGAGAGAAAAACGAAAACATTCGGTGCTTTCTACACCGTGTTATCCTCCTGCTAGAGATAGCATCCAGCAGACTGAAGTGCCCATGTGCAGTGATTCTTTCTGAGTGAACACAGTGAATCTGACTGCAGTAGATGTGAAAGAAATGCATGAAAGTTCTGCTAATTCAGCTGTGTTTAGTTCCTGTGTTAATACTGCAAGGAATGCTTCGGGGCCGTCTACAAATTACAACAACAAAAATAAATATAAACCTATTAAGTAAGTGCTGTAGAACAGCCTGTTGGGTGCTAACTCTAGCAGGAGGATAATGCGATGTAGACAGCACCAATTGTTTTCGTTTTTTGCTACTGAAGGCACTCATAATTTACAGACAACAGAGCTACCTGTTGGAATCAACCGAAATTCTCCATTAATGTCTTAGAGGGGCCCAGACAGAGTCCAGACATGAATCCCATTGAACATCTCTGGAGGAATCTGAAAATGGCTGTGCACCGATGCTCCCCATCCAACCTGATGGAGCTCAAGAGGTTCTGGAAAGAGCAATGGGCGAAATTGGCCAAAGATAGGCAGGCCAAGCTTGTGGTTTTATATTCCAGAAACCTGAGGCTGTTATTGCTTCCAAAGGTGCCACAACAAATTATTGAGAAAAAGATGTGAATACTTATGTTCAAGTGATTTCTTCATTTTTTTTATTTTTAATAAATTAGCAAAAATCTTAAACTTTTTTTAAGTTGTCATTATGTGTGTAGAATTTTGAGATTTTTTTTTTTTAATCCATCTTTGAATAAGGTTGTAACATAACAAAATGTGGAAAAAGTGAAGGCTGTGACTATTTTCAGTGTGCACTATAGGTATTGCACATGTGCGACTCCCAACAAAGATTGAACAGAAGTGAGATGAGATCACTCTGTAGCTAAAACAGAGAGCTCAACACACAGGGTGAAAAGAGGAGCGGCAGCAATTTGCAGTACAAACAATATATATATATATATTTTTTTTTTAAATGAAACCATGTAAACCAATTCTGGTACAACCTCAAAATACAATTTGATGAACCTGAAAATGTGCATTATATGGACACTTTAAATTGTTTTTTGAGTGAATATTTCAGGGTGCACCTATCTGAATGTTTGACTCTCTCTCTCTCTCTCTCTCTCTCTCTCTGCTGTGACTGATCGTTTAAGGGTATTGAGCACCCAGTGCGGACCAATCAGATTCCTCGTCAAGTCCCGGAGCAGTCATTCTACACAAAGCCTTTTCCTGGTATCATCATGGGAGGAATTCTACCCTTTGGATGCATATTTATTCAGCTGTTCTTCATATTAAACTCCATCTGGTGAGAATAAAGAAAGAATAATTATTCATAGAAAGCTAGAATGCTTCTTGTGACCTCAGTCTTTGTTACTACATTACATTACTACGTATGGAAAGCTGAGAACAGAGCTGTTGGGAGTTAATTCCCTTCACAGCCGTTGCGTTAAACTGCTGGTGGCTGGCCAACTTACTGTATTTTGTATTACTGTTTAAAGAACACAAAACCAGGGTTTTTACCATATCTTAATGCTGACTTGCTTATATATATATATACATTTCATTTTTTCACTCCATTAATGGTAAAATACTGTCAATAGCCACTGGAAATCCATTTTTGTAACAATTTTTGATGTGCATTGTTTTATAAATCATGCTATGAATAATATATGAACGAAATTACCTATAGTTTGGTGTAGATAAGTGTTACTGAAGTGGGGATTTCTGGCTCCATGTCTGAGAACAAAACCTTTTGAAGATGTGGATTAAAAACTTCATTCATTTTGAAGACACTACAGGTCAAATCAATTAAATTTTAATTAGAGTATCAAATCATAACAAGTTATCTCAGGACACTTTACAAATAGAGTAGGTCTAGACCACACAAGGACCCAACAATCCCAGTACTTTCCCCAAGAGCAAGCATTTAGTGTGACATTGGCAAGGAAAAAATCCTTTTAGGGAGAAACCTCAGACAGACCCAGGCTCTTGGTAGGCAGTGTCTGATGGTTGGGGGGTGTGATGAACAATGGCAAAAATAGTCACAATAAAGATAATGGAACAATGACCAGAAATAATAGTGTTTTTAGTTTATGGCATAGCAGGGCATAGCAAGGCACTGCAGAGCAGGGTGTAACAGGGCATAGCAGGGCACCGGGAAGGACCAGTGGGACAGGACTCCGGGGAATAACTCCCCAGAGCTGGGTTAGTAACAAGCATTTCTGGGACGTGGATACACACAAATGGAAATGGAGAGGAGAGAGAGAAGCTCAGTGTTTTAAAGGATTGAAGTCCCCTTACAGCACAATTAAGAGGGACAGGTTAAGGAGGGGTGCCTGGTCGGGTTAGAACTCTCCCCTGCCGGGTCGGGCTGTACTGGCCAGCCTCCCTCTACTTTCCATCATTCAATAGGGTAAAATATTTTAACAGATATACCTATGGAACTGGCCCAGTTGATTAAGACAATCATGATTAATAAATGAGGCATTTTCTAATTTGAACTTTTGGGGAATTTAGGAGAAATCTACAGGTGTAAATAGACAAAGTTTAGTAAAACAAACACCTAAATCTCCTTGGTGATGATAAAAACTTCCTTTTAGGGAGAAGTCTGTTAAATGTGTATGTTTTCCCACTAGTCTACAAGAAGAAATGTTCTAGAAGCAGAATATCCCAAAACCTCTAAATTGAAAAATTTGCCTGTAGTGTCTCCTCTTAAGGAAATCTCTCTGCCTGTCCTCCAGGTCCCATCAGATGTACTACATGTTTGGCTTCCTTTTCCTTGTCTTCATTATCCTTGTCATCACCTGCTCTGAGGCCACCATCCTGCTCTGCTACTTCCACTTATGTGCTGAGGTAAACAACATGATCTATGCAATACTGACATAATCCAACAGCCTGATCATGGACTGCACATGACAATGGAGGGTAATACTGAAATTAACTAGGTAGAATCTTATTGGTGAAAAATATAATTTATTTAGAGTAGGGATCTGCAATTTGCAGATTATCTGTATTGTGTTTTATTTCAACGATTAAGTTCAAGGGTAACTACCCTTTTTACAACCTAGGCCCTATTTCCCCACGCGTATGTGTCTAATATGTTGTCTAAAAATCTTTGAATTTGGTCCTGTGAGATCACAATGACCAGCCAGCGCAAACCAAGCTACAATGTAACCTAATGGGGCAATTGTGAGAAACCTTGCTTTTTGTCCAATAAAAGTTGGTTTTGTGCTACTGACAGGCTCAAATTGCTACCAGAAGTGTCTGACAACATTATCCATCTTAGGACGCGACTTTTTGTCTGAATACAGCGGTGTGGAGAGTGAAACGTGAGATGAGAAAAAAGCGTTCAGGTAGTCTGTTGTTACACAGTAGGCTACAGAAATGATGTGCTCAAAGAATACATTGTCAGGAGCGGGACCTGTTGCTGCCTGATATCTGTGGTCTGGATGTATCCAGTGATATACCTCGGACACAACACTCCAATACCACAACAGGATTTCCTTCTTCTAATCAACAAGGCTGTGAGACATTAACAAATATGAACCATTGTTTTTATTGAAAATCTTCTAGATAACATGAAACCATGGATGTATTGCCGGCTGCATGAAACACTGAGCAGCTGCAGCCTCTCTCTCTCTCTCTCTCTCTCTCTCTCTCTCTCTCTCTCTCTCTCTCTTACCCCCCCCCTTGCCTGCTCTTTATCCATATACTTCATCCAAAGGCTATCCAGACTATAGCCTACTCTGGCTCAAATTAATACAGGCAGCCATCCAGTTATAATACAACCTCACCCAAATTGTTGAAATCATTTAAATATTAAATAATTACATTGAAAATCTTTTTAGATAACAGCCAGTAGCCTATCATTCTGTAGCCTACTCTGTAACAACAGTCTACCTGAACGCCTGTTTCTCGTCTCGTGTTCCACTCTTCACACCGCTGTCTTCTAGGGCTGTAATCAACCAAAGAAAATCTTGGTTGACTAAAGTTCAGAAATTTCGTCTATAAATCGAACTATAACTGTACTGTCCCGCAGTACTTGTCCTTGTAGGCTATTTGCAGTATATTAAATAGTTTTTTATCTAATTATTTTTTCACTGAAATGAGATCGTCTGTCGACTCTGACAGCGCTGCATCAGCTCTGTGCATGTCCTCGCACGGAGCGGCTGAACATGGAGCCCGGCTTCGCGCCTCAGACACGAATAGACTATTAATGTAAAGCTTTTACTCTTGAACACAAAAGGCACGTCTACTTTAATATATACTGCATATTTAAACATATCTTTGGTCAAGCTCAGTGCATCGCTGTGTTGCATTAACTCTGAAACTTTGTCTTTGGGTCCCTCACATTTTCCGGTTAGTCCATGCATGATGGTGTGGCGTGCTGGCGCTGTATATTAACAAGTTCTTAAAACCTCAGCCCTCCACAACAGCAATGGGCCTCATATCCTGAGCAATAAAGTCGACAATTCCTTCCGTGATATTATTTTTGCTTTTGGATGACCAAGGCTTAACATCCAGCGGGGTCTGTAGGGGTCTGGGGAACGCTACCGTAGTTGCGGGTGGGTGCGCCGGTCGTTATAAAACGATCGTTAGACTATGAAATATACCAATTCTGATATGTTCATATAGCCCACTCAAAACGCAGACAACTTAGCTTACCGTTTTTGGGTGATATGCCATGTTTATAGTCGAGCTGCGATAGGCAAACTGTTGCTTGCAAACTTTCATTAGACTTTATCCGTTTTCTATTTTTCTAAAATGCTGCCACACTGGTGATGTCTGAGATATGGTTAAGGAGGACTGACTGTAAATTAAACACTTCCAATTAAATAAATATTCATCAAACCACTCCAACAAGGATTTCTAGTTCTATCTTCAATTTGTCCCCAGTGGGTTGGGCTAATCCAAAAAAAGAGTAAACAAGGGGGGTGTTCTAAAGACAGACTGTTATCTGTGAAAGAGGGATGCTCTGAAAACACCCCCATTAGCAATAAGTGCTTTCCACCCATAGACTGTAACGGTCTATGCTTCCACCTTATGAAATAAGACGGCAAAAATCAACCAATCAGAATTTTGGTCGAGCCAGAACGTATCGACCAATAAATCGACTAGTCGACTGGGAGATTACAACCCTACTGTCTTCAGACAAAACGTCACTTCCTGAGATTGACAATGTTGTCAGGCTTGTCATTGTGATCATGCTCAATACTAGACCAAATTCAAAGATTTGTAGTCACATCAGACTATTAGACAAATGCTAGGGGAAATGGTGCCCAGGTTGAAAAGAATTGTTGAAATAAAACACAGTACAGATGATCTGCAAATTGCAGATCCCTACTCTAAATAAATTGTGTTTTTCCTTAATAACATTCTAGATAATTCCTTATTTTCATTATTACCCTCCCTTGTCATGTGCAGTCCATGATCAGGTTGTTGGACACCTGCAAACTTATTGGCAAAAACGGTAGTTACACTTTAATTAATTAAAAAGCATGCTCTGGCTATTCGTCAGCTCTGTAAGCAACACTTGCAATCAAACTGTTTGCATGTTGAAACTTTGGGGTTTTATTTATTCATTTTTTTGACTGTGCATTAGGTTTAAAGTTTCAGTTTTCAGTTCAGTTAATTTTTGGTATCGGCCCTGAAAAAACAGTATTGGTCGACCCATTATTTAGAATCAGAAGAAGTTAATTTATTCATTTAAAACGCTGAACAATGAAATAACTGTTGTGATTTAACGCTATATAAATAGAATTGAATTTAATTGAATTTATCTGCAGTTACAGTTGGATGTTATTCAATTGATTTGACATTAAGTCTAAAGATGTGAATGTCTTGAGGCCTACGAGCAGGAGATTGTGACATGAGAGGTGTGAGGTTGACGGTCAACAAACCAAAGGATGCCCTGGCGTGTTTTTGTTTGCATTAGTTTAAATTAGATTTAGCGAGAGCAGGGGCCTCTCGCATTTTTAACCCTTCAGTTAAGAGTGTGTCTTCCCTTACATCTCCACTTTGGCTGTTTGTCCTCTTCCAGGACTACCATTGGCAGTGGCGTTCCTTCCTGACCAGTGGCTTCACTGCTGTCTATTTCCTGGTCTACGCCGTTCATTACTTCTTCTCTAAGCTGCAAATCACTGGACTGGCCAGCACCATCCTGTACTTTGGATACACCATGATCATGGCTCTTATCTTTTTCTTATTCACTGGTAGGTATATAAAAGAAAAGATGGGTAGGATGAAGGTTGAAGTGTTTTTCCATTTTGAATATTCATGGCTGGCATCTTTTATGCACACGGCTATAAAAGATCTACGTTTAGTGGGTGGAAATCTTGCTGTGGAAGTATTTTTTATTATGACTATTATTGATGGCCTTTTTAGACCATTAGATTTCAATCATTTTTACAGTTGAAAGGGTGTTGGGGCTGTCGCTAAACCCAAGTTTAAGATCACTCTTCCTTTACTTTGGTTTTATGTTTTCAATTTAACACTTTAAAGTTTCAAATCCACATGAACACAGCAGCTTATTTGAAAAGAAAATGTCTTTATTATAGCAAAGAGACGGCTGACTTATTTTGAACGGGTCCAACACGGGTCAAATGGTGGATACACACGTTGTGTGTGTGAAATGTCTGTATCGTCACTGCATTTTAATGAACTATGATATTGTGGCCATGGGTCACATCTCTGGCCCAGGTCCAGCAGCTCAGTCTCACACGCTATTACTCTACCAACTGAAGTTAGTTGCATTCAATAACTTATTCTGTGTTCTTCGCCATGGCGGCCGCGATAGCAGTTACCAGTGTAAACACTGGTACAAATACGGGTTTGCCCCTCATACTTAACAATATACATCTGTGTTAATACCAATTAAAACTGTAGACAAATGTCAGAAGTGTGGACCGGCGCTGTGCAGCCGGGCTGCGTGGAGAGTAAGAGGAGAGAGAGCAGAGGAGAGATCCAAACACAGGCACGGCTTTACAGAAGAAATGGGTCATGCAACGCAACATTAAACCATATCCATATAACAACATTGCAGCGGATGCAAGGACTTTATGTGCACCGGTACATCCTAGAGGAAAAATACTACTCGCGCCCTAGAGCCTGTGAGCTAACAGAAATGGACTAGCACCGCCACCGACTAGCATTGCGGTGGCATGCTTACTGCTGTTGTCTGAATAACACAGACGGGACAACATTTTGCGTTTACTGGTAAACCTTGAGACCGATGTGTAACCGACTGTTATCTGTTGAATTTTCCTCCCGTACTCTGTGACTGTATATATCTTGAAACTAAGCTGCGCGATGCAGGGAACAACTCGGACTGGCACATGAGCAGACAGGGGTTTCTGGAGCGGTAGCTCTGCTATGCAAAAAAAGGCTGAGCGTTCTAAGAATTGACGCATTTAAAAAAAAAAAAAAATGCTCAATCACGCAAATTTGATTGTGGGAAGTCAAAATCGTGATTAAAATTCGATTAATTGTGCAGCCCTACTTGATTGTCCAGCTGTTTCCGACGTGAGCTTACCAAAGGCAGTTGTCTTGTCAATGGACTTTTGGCAGTGCGTCGCTGCAGAATGAATACAGGGGAAACACAATGGATATTTGGTGTTATTTTTGGCATTCAAAAAATGTTTTGACTGGCCTGGCCGGGGTTCCCACAGGCCTTAACAGTTGTAGGCGAAACACTGGTACTTTTACTATTCCCCGATGATGGAATTTTATTAAACTGAACCATGTGTATGTTTGCTTATTAAAAAGAAAATAAATGTTTTGTTTTTTGTCGTGTTGATTGTGAATACACCTAGTTTTAGTCAATAATCTACACAGATTTTATGCATCTGATTCCTGTTCTTAAAAAAAAACATGCATATGATACAGTTACAGTGCTTAAAATTAAAGAAATGAAACACTGATGTGACCCACTGTCCCTCAACCTCACATGTTTATTAATTGATGTTGTGCAAGAATAACTTCATATAAAGTTGCTCTAATCAGTTGTATTTTCTCTGTCCTCAGGTTCAATCGGCTTCTTTGCCTGTTTCTGGTTTGTTACCAAGATCTACAGTGTGGTTAAAGTGGACTAAAGGATCCAAACACACATTAGACTATATATGGCTGGAGGTTGCTTTCTCCCAGAAATCTATGGAACATTCAGCACTGTCACTGTCAAATACAATCTGAACCTTCAACTCCTCGTTTCCTCAAGCAGAGAGGACTCAGACAGAAGACGATTTTGTTTGTTTGTGTGCCTATAATGTTTGTGTGTGAGCATGTGTACACTGGGTTGTAATTTGAACATACAGTATCTATCTGTTAAAGGATTTATAACTCTATACGCCTGTGCCCGGTACCTGACACAGAGATCGTTGGATCATACCTTGCAACCATCATACAGTTCAGTGACCCACAGCTGGACTGCCAAAGACTGTGTCAGCTATCATGTCATGTATTTTAGGTTTATTTCATTATCGATCCGCTCTGAGTTTGCAGATGTAGTTGAAAATTGTAGTCAGACAATAAAGCTGCGAGGCTCTGCTTCTTTCTCAGACTGGTTGTGTTAAAAATGTCCAAATGTGTCTACATGTGCATTCTAACACCAAATATGCTATTCATCTTAAAAGCTCCTTCAAATGCAGCAGAGAAATGCAGGCTACTTTTGCTAAATTTAAGGGGCGTGGCCAGGGAGTGCTTTGTGGTTTCCATTTATTTCTCTGAAGTTGGGGAGATATGATGAATCCTGTTGATTTGGGTTCAGCCAACCAACCTTCAGTTCAGGGAATGACAGTTTCTACAATTCTGCATGCCTTGAAAGAGAGCCACTGAAATAAACGCTGCAGTCTACCAACCTTCATGAAGCAGGGCCAGAGTAACCTTTTACAGAAAAAGATTGTATTACTTTGTTCCATGAAGGGCAACAGGGAATCATGATGTAAAGTTGTTAGAATATACCCATCCCTTTTTCCCGCATCTGCTTCTTCTTTTTATATATATTTAATATTGTATTTATACTTATTTAAATAAAAATCAAAAAGATGTGTAAAGAGCACAAAGCCAAAAAGCTAAAAGAAAAGCAACAAAAACCTTTAAAAAACAAGGTAATAAAATTTAAAAGCAAACCTTTAAAAAAAAACTAACAACACCTTGTTTTACTCAGTAATTAATGTGATTTAAAATGTAGCAAAGAGCTTAGAGACTCACTATCCAGCTTTTAGGTTGCAACAGTTTTTGAAAACAATGCTAACGTTATAAGTATTGACTTTGTTGAGTAAACATGTTCAGCTCAGCATTGGCCATCTAACGTTAGCTTGCTTGTTGCTTCAGCTACGACCTTCGGGAGGTTTACTCTGACTGTCGTTCGTTATGTTCCACCTCGAGTCGGAGTCGAGTCTGAAGTCAAACTACATTGTCGACATCTGTGTCCATGTGTGACGCCAACTGAAACACACGTTCTGTCAGAGCGTCTAAACGAAAAATGATAAAGTGAATACTTATAACATTAGCATTGTTTTCAAAAACAGTTGCTAAATGCCTCCTGTCACTGACAACTTCATCGCGGGTAGCCATCTTTGTTGTGTGTGTGGCCGGTGGCATGTAAATTTCGACCGTGCAGTGAAATGCTGACCAACCAATGGGCAGAGGTTGACCCCTTAAGACCCGCCCCTCCTCATTTGCATTAATGAGGCAGAAATACATAAAGAAATGTAAAAGTGACAGGCAGAAATAAATACCAGGGGTGAAAATAAATAGGGTAGAAAATGCAAAGGAAGAATAAAACAGACCAAAAATTAAACACACACAGAAATAAATACATTTAAAAAATAGGTAATTACTAAATAAAGTTGAAGATTATAACAGACCATAAATAAGGTAATTATTACAAAAGGTAAATATATAAAGAAGCTAATTAAAAGAGATGTATACATTTATGTCTCACTGTATAAATTAATTTATACCTACATTTAATTGTTCATTGTATTTTTTGAGGCAATTAATTGTATGCCTATTTATTTATTGAGCATTTATTTATTTCTGTATTTATTTTAAATATGGTAGACCTGGTCCTCCATATCAGTCCACAACTAAAGAGTAATTAAAACTAACATTCATTCACATCAGCATCATATCATACATATCATATACCATCTTTTAATCACATTGAGGCATCTCATCTTATTTTAACGGTTTCAGCCAGACAGCACTTCAGTCAAAGTTACAGTTTGTGGAAAAGAAGGAGCACTTTATTGGTTGTATGTAGTGTGTCTTTTAAAATGTTAGTTCAACCAAATTACAACAGGTGTTTTTTCTAATTGCCTTGTGTGGTATTGGACAATGCACATAGTTTGGGTTTTCTGCAATAAGGTTGTAATACATCCGTCTCTGAGATTTATGCCCCCACTCTAATACAATGGAGGTAAATGGAACTCTTTATAGTGCTCAAATCACGGAAAAATTACTTCAAAAACTTATCAGCAGCTCCTTGTCCTTTTTATTGAAGCATCAGCTGACATTTGCTATGTAGATATCTTAAAACCTTGGTATTTAAATCAAAACTATTTGCAAGAAGAGACATTTTAGGGGTCAAAAAACATATTTTTTTGTCATTTCCAAGAATTGTTTTTTAGGAAAGCTGCATCTCAACAAGCAACGTGATTGAGTTTGACGTGGAGAAAACACTGGTACTCAGCTCTGAGTCACCATCAGGGAAACTAAACTGTACCGGGGGCAACTCTGGAGACTGACCACTGGCAAGATAAATCAAGCATCTTTTACTGTCCAGTCTGTTTGTCAATGTGGTTTTTCAGAGGGGAGTAAGGCTCATCCTGGTGCTGATGTTACATATCAAAAGATTTTTTAAGAGTTTTATTCAAGCTCTACCAGCAGGTCTCCCTCGCCCACTGTCTCCCCTGGCTTACAGTGGACACTCTTAACCTGGGGGGCAAGAGGACACACACACACACACACACACACACACACACACACACACACACACACACACACACACACACACACACACACACACACACACACCAAAACATTAACACTTTGAAAACCTATACAGAATATTATTATTACTTAGCAAAGGCTTTTAGGTTTAGAAAATATGTGTCTAATCTACCTCCATGATTATTTATCAATGTGCTCCAGACAAACACCATCAGCCAGTATTCTGTGGACCTGGTGCTGCTTCTTTATATTCTAAACACACCCATAATAATAATATAATAATACAGCTCCACTGTCAGCGTTAGATGTTGTTACCTTTGCTTGTTTGACGGCAGTCAAACTGTTCTGCATCTTCATTGCTTCAATCACACAGATCTCCTGACCCTCGGCAACCTACAACGACACACACACATTTTAATAATGTAATTATGTCCGCAAAGAGAAGAACCAGGACCAGGACATAAATATTAAAGGTGCCGTAGAATACACATGGCTGGCGGATGGCTTAGTAGCATTTATAGAGTCCACCCTATAATGTTTCATTTTGTTACTCAGTACAGTAAAACATAACTGAAACTTAAGCTCATCAGGGCACCTACACTACAAAACAACCACTGCTCACCTAATCCTGTTTGGACGGAAGACCGGAGGTGTGTATTGCAGCACTACATAGAAGTAGGCGGGCACCTTAAAATACCACCCATACTTTAAAGCTGAACAGGTTGCTCTAAAATCACAGTTGGATGTAATAACACTTTTCTGGTTTCAGGCTTTCCATAAGACTTTTTAAAAGACTTTGAGGTTAGTGTTGCTGCATTCCCAAAGTGGGAAAACCATTTCTTTATGAAGCTGGCTTTGTGCACGTTGAGACACAAAAGGGACAATTCCAATCCTGGGCTTTGTACGGCCCACTAGAGGTCAATGGGAAGTTAGCAATCCAACGTAAATAAACGTACCATGTCTCATGCATGAAACACAACTGCATTGCTTTTATTTTGAAGCTAGCATTTTTTTGTTTTTTTTTGTTTTTTTGTTATGAACGTATGCAGCTTCTTCTCCTCTGGGGTCCGTGTCAAAGTTAGTTAACCCTGAGATGAGGGAAACTGAGTTTTCTGTTTCAGAAAGGTAGATTAATCAAATCTGAGAGAGAGGGGAAACTCCAGCCCATTTCAGAAGAAGAGGTAACTTAACCTCACAGTCAGTTACTATGGTAACTGAGCATGTGACCCTAACCTGGTCAGGAGCAGGTTTTCTTCTCTCCCTCTGACACAGCTGTCTTTCATTTCCTCATTTATTCATTAAGTCTTTATCAGGCACATTTTAGTGCAGTTTGTTATCTGCATAAATAAAAAAAACTAAAATGTGTTGGAAAGCCGCAATCTAAGCTAACAAGACGTTAGAATGGATGTAAATGAGCTATTATCCCTCAAAAATGTCAGCTCATGAAAAAAGTAAAGAAAGGTTGATACATCGAGTTTTTAATCATACATGGCCTTCTAAGTTTTAATTTACTGAAGTCAAAGGTAAAGCTGTGTTCTTAGTTTGCAGAGGATAGATTGCTGTGTTAAAAGATTATAATTTAAATTGCCACTACAATACTAGCTAAACACGCAGAGAAATACAACTTGACTGAAGCAGAGCAGGCACTTGAAGCTTTGCTAGTTAAGCTGCAAAAGCAACAAGGCTTTCTTACCAAGTGACATCCAGGGATACAGCAGTCAAGACCAGCTTTGTGATCTCCCACAAGATTGCCAAATACAGTAAGCCATTTTCTGAAGGGGAGTTTATCAAAGAGTGTTTGCTGAACTCTGCTGTGCTAATATGCCCAGAGAAAAAAAAAAAGGAGGTGTTTCAGCTGCAAAGCAAATCAAAAAATGTTCAGCTCAGGAGCGTATATACCTCCAAAACACGTCATGTTTTTATTTGTTATAAAACTTAAAACGGAGACACAAGACCTAGAGCTGTTCTCATTTGGGGCTGAGCCCCCCCTAAAGGTCTGAGCCTAGAATTGCCCCTGCTGCTACTTCATACTTGTACTCCACTACAACCTCAGAGGGGAATATTGTAATGTTTACTGAACTACATTTATCTGACAGCTTTTGCTTTATTGCTTCAGGCTTGTTTCTGCAACAACTCATTGAGTATCTGACAACATTATGGAAAGGATTTCTAAGGAGGACAACCTTTCTGTTAAAGATTAAGATCCTTTTTTAAAACATAAAAGTGCGTTTGCAAAACCCACTAGACACCATATAAATAAGTAAATTTAGCATAGTAAAATACGGCTTTCTAAAACATTTCTGAGCAGCGCTTGCTCTGGCTGTATTGAGCAACTATCGGATTCGTTTGATCAATTTTTTTCTTTCATTCATTCCAATTTTGGATCTGTCAGTCACAGTGAAAACCTGGGACATTTCCGAGGACAGATCCAGCCGGGGACAGGTCACCAAAACCGGGGACTGTCCCTGGAAACCAGCAGGTTTTGTATAAGTCAGTGCTTAAAGTGAACCATTGTAGTGAATGTGACATACATAATTCACCATGTTGCTAAGTGTAGTAAGACTGTCTAGCATACTCTCAGTCTCAGATGACTTCCACCGTCTGCTCGCCGTTTTCCCAGCCCTTACTCAGCCTACCTTCCGCATCTGCCGTGAAGCATGGTGTGGAACACCATATCGCCACTACCGGTCCGCCCGTCTAAGCCCACTAAAGTTAGCCCACTTGGAGTTTGCTAATAAGGAACACCCGGGTATAGTCCACCGTTCCGACAGCCCTTGGGTGTAACCCCTCTACATCGCCCCTAAACCTGGTGGAGGCTGGCGCCCGTCTGTTTGATTTCATGCGCATGCCATTCAGACTTAAAAACGCAGCTCAGTCTTTTCAACGCCTCATGGACTCAGTTTTGCCGGACCTGCCTTTTGTTTTTGTGTACTTGGATGACATCCGGGTGGCGAGCACATCCAAATCTCAGGACCTGGCACACCTCTGCACCCTGTTTGAGCGGCTGTTTTGAGCGGCCAAGTGCCAGTTTGGTCTCTCCACCATTGACTTCCTGGGACACAGTAGGCTCGTTCGAGATTAACTGTGCCTCGCCTGTAAAGTTGACGAGATCAGGCGGCAGCAGCGGGGGCGGGGACAAAAAGCTGCGGAAAAGTCGGACAGTTTCCAGCCGATTCGGCTGGCAACGGGCGCCGATCACCGGTGATCGATTCTGCGCATACCTGGCTCATCTCGAACGAGCCTAGGGTCACTAAGAACGGGGCTGTCCCCCTTCCCTGCAAAGGTGGAGGCGGTCGCACAGTTCCCATACCCACTTACTGTCAAGTCCCTGCAGGAGTTCCTTGGCAGGGTGAATTGTTACTATCGCTTCATCCCTCCCGCCGCTCATGCCGCCCTTGCATGAGGCCTTGTTAATACGCCCACCTACCCGTTGACTGTTTTTTTCTTCTTCTGATATGGTGAATTCTGGGGGGACGTGGCTAGTGAATGTGACATACATACTTTACCATGTTGCCAAGTGTGGTTCCACACACCTTTTGATTAGACATGTAATTTACTGCCCTTAGTCCCTGCAGGTAATTTTAACTGTATGGGGAGCACGGCCCCTTTAAATGTTGGGAATGCGTGATGACATGGGACGTTATGGGATTGGCATTAGGCTCAGCGCCTTATTCGGTTTATATGTTTTTTTCCTGTAAAATAAAACGGGCCACGCATTCATATGCTCAACATGAGAAATTGTCTCCTGCATCTTGCTGCAATCTCCACACCATGTTATTAAAGTTGTAACTTCATCAGGGCAAGAGCATTAAATCACAGGAAGTTTGTGTCACTTTTGGAGGAGCATGAAACTGATCATGGGGACATAAGCTACCACACAGCTGTCAGGGGGCTCGGCCTGTGCTACCACACGCTGTCAGGTGGCTCAGCCTTGGCTACCACACACTGTCAGGTGGCTCAGCCTGGGCTACTACACAACTGTCAGGTGGCTCAGCCTGGGCTACTACACAACTGTCAGGTGGCTCAGCCTGGGATACCACAAGAAAAAGACATCACAGAGGTCTCAGATGTAAACTGGATGGCTAATCTTGCGTTTGCCGTTGATGTGACTGCACTAATGAATGAACTTAACACTAAACTGCAAGGAAAGGGCGTATTTGAACATGAAATGCAAAATAATGACATAATGTTAGCATTAAGTACTATGGTTGCTTCACTTTTTCATGTTCTAAGAAAAAAGTGTAAAAATGCTAATTCTGTAGTTAGACTACAAACAAAGTAGTAATAGCACTTTGTAAAGTTATTTGAATGTTGTTCTTTGAAAAACGGCAAAGTACATGCACATTATGGTCTCAATTGCATTCATGGATGTTGATTAAATAGTGACATAATTGCACTTGTACCATGTCTGAATCATTTTTTTCATGTCCTAATCATAACATTTGTGCCCTTACCAGTCATAGCTTATCAAAGACCTTATAATGTACTGCTTTTTAAAAAGAGATAAAATTAATACTGCTCAGAATTGAGTTTAGCCTATTGGCCCTCCACAACAGTCCCGGTTTCTCATGTGGACCCTTAGGAATGTTAACTGCCCGCCCCTGATGTCGATTATTATATTATAGCTATATATTAGTCTGCAACTAGGAATATCAGTTTTTTGAGTCCCTTCTGTAACAGTTAAGAGGATTATGTGACCCAGACAGTGAAATCAGGTATTTTTTAAACCTCTACATATTGAGATGTGTTACCGGATCTCCAGGCTTGACAGACACAGCCACCACTGTGCCTGGCATCGGTGAACGCAGGATGCTGCTGGTGTCTTCTGGAACTTTTTCTGGCATGTAGGAGTTAAACTCTGCAGCCAACTTAGACAGAACGCGAACCTTAAACTAAAGAAAAACAACAGTATAAGAAACAAGCAACATGCGTCTTGTACTGCAGTATGATCAACAGGAAAGACAGGTGGGGAAACTACCATATTACCACAGCAAAGTCTGTTTACAGGTCTTTTGTGGTCATCTCAGTTGAAGCACATATTTGTCAACATTTACTTACAAATCTTTTTAAATTATGGTACATTTACTTAACCACACTTGCCAACATTCTCTTCACTTACACATCCTTTAATGTCACTGGTTTAGATAAAATTACCACAGTCCTTCTCTGTGTGGGAGCTAACATTAACCTCCGCCCTATAGCTTGCTTGCATTGCATGAGGTCTTGAGACAGCAGCGTGTGTGATTAAATGTACCTGTATGTGATTATTTGATTATAATTCTGTGCAGGCGTGCAACCTTACCGATGTGCCAAGGTACTGCAAGAGAATCCTTCCAGAAGCATCTCTGGACAGACACTAAAACAAAAGACAAAATATCATCTGCCTTAGATCGGTAGCCTAAAGAACTTTTTAAACACTGGTGATTTTTTTTTTTTTTTTTTATCTGTGTTTTTTCTGTGAGGTAAAAAAGATAAGAGTGGAGCTACAATGACCAGGTGTGCTGCACTATTGAGTAATGTCTGACACTACACCTAACACATTTTAAATAAATAAATAAATAAATAAATAAATAAATAACATCTAGTTACATGTAGAGGCCTAGAAGCAATTACGCCCATCATTCCCTTTATCTTTTCCCAGATTGCTCTTTTTCACCACTATGGACTATGGCTCCAAGAAACAAATCCCCTAATTTGGGTATACCTATTTAACCTAGAGCTTGACAGTGAGGGTTAAATATTTTGGCAGTAAAAAAATGCTGTGCCCAATAGCCAAGCCCTAGACAAGACTGCAGATGGTGCTGAATTGGATGAAGGGCCTATTTTGGAAGGTTTTCCCCCCCCTTTTCATGATTCCTAATGACAGGCCTGGTAACGAGCGTAGTTGAAGGAGCTCAGCCTCGACACAGAAAGCTGTGTGAGAGAAGATGCTGTAGCATGATAATAAATTCACCAAAACGTTAAATAGTACCAATAAATAGAACTCATGAAGTGCCTTTCAACACTATGGTCTCATTTAATTGGCCTGCTGGGCTTCTGGACCCATCCATAACAATACTATTGCTTATAAACAAATGATTTTGTATGGTAGCGGTGAGGAAAATAAGTACTTGAACACCCTGCTATTTTGCAAGTTCTCCCACTTAGAAATCATGGAGGGGTCTGAAATTGTCATCGTAGGTGCATGTCCACTGTGAGAGACATAATCTAAAAAAAAAAAAAAAAAAATCCAGAAATCACAATGTATGATTTTTTAACAATTTATTTGTATGATACAGCTGCAAATAAGTATTTGAACACCTGTCTATTAGCTACAATTGTGACCCTCAAATACCGGTTAGTCTGCCTTCAAAATGTCCACCTCCACTCCATTTATTATCCTAAACTAGACTGCACCTGTTTGAGGTCGGTAGCTGCATAAAGACACCTGTCCACACCCTACAATCAGTAAGAATCCAACTACTAACATGGCCAAGACCAAAGAGCTGTCCAAAGACACTAGAGACAAAATTGTACACCTCCACAAGGCTAGAAAGGGCTACGGGGAAATTGCCAAGCAGCTTGGTGAAAAAAGGTCCACTGTTGGAGCAATCATTAGAAAATGGAAGAAACTAAACATGACTGTCAAGATCTCACCTTGTGGGGTCTCAATGATCCTAAGAAAGGTGAAAAATCAACCCAGAACTACACAGGAGGAGCTGGTCAATGACCTGAAAAGAGGTGGGACCACCGTTTCCAAGGTTCCTGTTGGTAATACACTAAAATGTCATGGTTTGAAATCATGCATGGGACGGAAGGTTCCCCTGCTAAAACCAGCACATGTCAAGACCTGTCTTAAGTTTGCCAATGACCATTTGGATGATCCAGAGGAGTCATGGGTGAAAGTCATGTGGTCAGATAAGACCAAAATAGAACATTTTGGTCATCATTCCACTAACCGTGTTTGGAGGAAGAAGAATGATGATCCGAAGAACACCATCCCTTCTGTAAAGCATGGGGGTGGTAGCATCATGCTTTGGTGGTGTTTTTCTGCACATGGGACAGGGCGACTGCACTGTATTAAGGAGAGGATGACCGGGGGCATGTATTGCGAGATTTTGGTGAACAACCTCCTTCCCCCAGTTAGAGCATTGAAGATGGGTCGAGGATGGGTCTTCCAACATGACAATTACCCAAAGCACACAGCCATGATAACCAAGGAGTGGCTCTGTAAGAAGCATATCAAGGTTCTGGCTTGGACTAGCCAGTCTCCAGACCTAAAGCCAATAGAGAATCTTTGGGGGGAGCTCAAACTCTGTGTTTCTTAGCGACAGCCCAGAAACCTGACTGATCTAAGAAGATCTGTGTGGATGAGTGGGTCAAAATCTGTTGCCTTGTGTATTTGCAGCTGTATCATACAAATAAGTAGTTTAAAAAAAAATCATACATTGTAATTTCACAATTTTTTTGTTTAGATTATTTCTCTCACAGTGGACATGCAACTACAATGACAATTTAAGACCCCACCATGACTTCTAAGTGGGAGAACTTGCAAAATAGCAGGGCGTTCAAATACTAATTTTCCTCACTGTATGTTCTAATATAAAGATTACACACAAAAAACAATTGCAACTATTAATAAAATACAGCTTTCCTAGAAGAGTGCTGTAAGTGATTAGCTCGCTATAAATATTCTTCTGTAAGGCCCCTTCCTGCATCAGCTTCCCTCAATATTGCATTGATACATAACAGAGCCCCAGCTGGTTTTACAGCTACTGAATCTTCAATGGGATTACATTTTACTGGAATTTGAACTGTAGGGATTTTTGTTTTTTA
This sequence comes from Etheostoma cragini, assembly GCF_013103735.1. NCBI lineage: Eukaryota > Metazoa > Chordata > Actinopteri > Perciformes > Percidae > Etheostoma > Etheostoma cragini. The sequence goes on from NC_048423.1 coordinate 20,941,300, forward strand.
TGTGACAATGAAACTCATTGATTGGTTAATGTGGCACACGTGATCATGTTAATGTTACACTTAAATGAAGTGTGTGTGTGTGTGTGTGTGTGTGTGTGTGTGTGTGTGTGTGTGTGTTACCTGTAGCGTCCTGTGTGTGCCGTTGATGGTAAGTGGTAGCAGTGGGGAGGCCAGGTTCCACTGTCCACTTACTTCCACCTTTCCTCCATCCACCTCCACCTACAGAGAGAGACACAGATTATTATGTTATTCTGTAAATGCCCTAATGGCTGCAATAGCTCAAACCCATTACCAAGAAACAGTGCCCTCCTGTTGTGTCTACACAGGGACTATAGTTACATTGTTCCCTGCTGACTGATGTCCATTTTTTTCCTCTGGAATGTGAGCTTGAGTTTTGACAACAGTTGTTATCATATTGTCTTAATAACTGTGCACATACATGAATTAACATCACAGCTTTGAAGATTATTAGGGCCCGAGCACTAAAGTTCAAGGAACCTATTGTTTTCATAAGGATTATTATTCTGCACCGTCTCTCTCACTTTTGAGGGTCTTAGCCTGCTGGAAAACTAACAGAAGTTGCACACATGTCAGACAATTGAATAATCTGGGTCTCCTTAGAGCCCCTTAATGCATGGAAGGCCTTAACTTGGACATAGTTACTCCGATCTTCACCAGGCTGGATACGTACATTGATCTAATTGTTGCGGATATATTTCCCATTTACCTTCATTAGCGCCACCCAACCGGAAGGCAGGTAGTATCTAGGTACTCATGACAAAACGTCATTTGAAGAATTTTGAAAAAAATATGCAAGTTATAGAGAATCAACTTCCTGTCGGGGGCTATTGAAAAAGGAATTTGCTTATCTGGCCAAGATTTATTCCGATTGCCACCAAACATGACACAGTCATTCCAAATAGGGGATTGAGCATCCATGCCAAATCTTGAGTGAATCGACCATAAGATGGCTGTTTTTTTTCTTTATTACCCACATCATATGAGAAACCTACTGTCCTACTCCTTTTGAACCGTGAGTCCAATCTGCACGAAAACTTGGATATAGACTCAATGGATCCTCGTGACAAAAAGCTATTAAAAGAATTTTGATATCTAAAACAATGTGCAAGTTATAGAGGACCAACTTCCTGTAGATGGCTGTTGAAACAGGAATCGTTGCATCTTGGCAAAAGTTATTCTAGTTTACATGAAAATTGAAAAATGTGTGGTCTACAAGTGACAGTGAGCCACCCCGTATACTCTAGCCACACCCATGTAAACAGACCACACCCCTTTCATAACGTGTGAACCGTTAAAAGGCTGTGTTGTAGGTTAATCACCACTGAGTAAAAAAAAAAAAAACATTCAAGATACTTATATCATTTTTATAAATGTCTCCAAATATTGTTAAAGGCCACTTTAACTCGTCATTTTTGGTATTAGCAGGTTTTTTAAATCCATTCGGTGATCGGTTGGGGAGAGTAGCCTCAGCCTAGTACTAAATGTAAATGTAAATGTAAATGTACTGTATTTATATAGCGCTTTTCCAGTCTTAACGACTGCTCAAAGCGCTTTTACATCTACAGGAAACATTCACCATTCACACACATTCATACACTGTGGCCGGGGCTGCCGTACAAGGTGCCACCTGCTCATCAGATAAACATGCACACACATTCACACTCCGATGCGCAGCACCGGGGGCAACTCGGGGTTCAGTGTCTTGCCCAAGGACACTTCGACAATGACTGCAGGGGCGGGGAACCGCTCTACCACTGAGCCACAGCCGCCCCTACTAGAGCTATGGCAACTGACTTGGATGATGAAGAGGTAGAAAGGCAAGCTGCCGTATAATTTAGAACCTGCCAGACGTGAGAGGGATAAGGAATGAGGAATTGCCAAGAGTTGGGGAAGTCTCCTGGTGAGTTGCTATCATTTAGCAACACAGCAGTGCCAATGCATACAATAGTGACTTTTTTTTTTTTACTGTCAGTGAATAGCACCGAGTGAAAGTCAAAGTTTTCTTTCTATCTAGTGACAGTGATCATGTTGTTAGCTCAGATAATTACTGGTAAACTTATCTAGATCTAGGAATAGAAGGCATCATGCTCTCAACTTTTTGAGAAAAACGCAGAATTTTAAAATACATACAGTCGCTCATACAGTTGTTGGGTGTATAAGGGATGGACAGGACGGAGAGTACAGGACACTGGTGGATGACTTTGTGGAGTGGTCTGGTAAGAATCACCTGCTGCTGAACGTGGATAAGACCAGAGAGATTGTGTTTGACTTCAGGAGGAAGGGAACGGCTCCGCAGCCCCTTTGCATACTGGGAAGTGACGTGGACATGGTGGAGGACTACAGATACCCGGGTGTCAACATTGACAGCAGGCTGAACTGGAAGGTCAAGAGCACTGCTGTTTACAAGAAGGGGATGAGCAGACTCTATTTCCTGAGGAAGCTGAGATCCTTCAGTGTGTGCAGCAGGATGTTGGAGATCTTCTACCAGTCTGTTGTGGCCAGCGCTCTATTCTCCTCCGATATCTAATGGGGCAGCAGCATCGGAGCCAGCGACACAAACAGACTGAACAAACTGACCCGGAAGGCTGGCTCCATGATCGGCTGCAAACAGGACACTTTTGGAGCTGTGGTGGAGAGGAGGTCACTGAACAAACTGTTATCTATCATGGATAACCCTGACCACCCTCTCCACCCCACATTGGTCCAACAGAGGAGCAGCTTCTCTAAGAGGTTCCGACAGTTTAAATGCTGCACGGACCGCTACAGGAAATCATTCCTAACACAGGTAATAAAACTCTTCAACACGTCATCCCTGGGTGCTAGAGGAGACTCTGAGACACCACAATATTGCAATAAGGGCAACCTGCACAATTGGTTCATTTACATTTTAGCATACATTTAGCATATCACTTAAGCAGTTGCACATTCATTTTCCCATCCTGTATATATTTAAATATTTCTTCTTATAGTCTTACATTTTATTATTATTATTGCGCTATTGTGCTGCTTTAACTTCCCATTACTTTACTTTACTTTACGTAATTTCCCATTTTTGGGGATCAATAAATATCTGTCTATTCTCTCTTAGTTATGTTGTAATAGTTTTAGACATCTGGGGGACTTCCTTTTACACACCGAGTTCCTCTCTCCTCTATCTTTCTATCTTTCCATTTGTATGCAACCATGTCTCAGAAATACTTGTTACTAACCTAGCTCTGGGGAGTCATTCCCGGAGTCCTTATGTTGTTTTTTGCCCCGCGTGTTTCCTTGGAACAGGGAGGCTCCAAAATCCTGTTTGCAGCTGTTGCCATGGTCCCGCTACACGTCCTGCCACTCTATATTTTAACCCGCCTACCAAGAGCCTGGGTCTGTCCGAGGTTTCTGCCTAAAAGGAAGTTTTTCCTCGCCACTGTCGCACTGTTGCTCGCTCTGGGGGAAACTACTAGAACTGTTGGGTCCTTGTAAATTCTGGAGTGTTGTCTAGACCTACTCTATCTGTAAAGTGTCTCGAGATAACGCTTGTTATGAATTGATACTATAAATAAAATTGAATTGAAATTGAACGCAAATGCACTGCCGCAAAGAGTTGTGTCTGCCAGTACCCCCGACCTGCAAGGAGGCAAGGGCCCTTTCATTGCTGCTTGCAGCTTTCAATTTATTTTATTTTTTCAATAAAGCAGGACATAATGCTTCAGGAATGCCCATAGATATTGATATATTTCATTTGTTCATAGATGCACATGAAATACTCACAGTATAAACATTTCCTGATTTGGTAACCCCCACAGAATGGCTTCCGTCTTCCAGCTGCGCACACAGCTCCCAGCGGCTACATTCCAGAGGACTGGAAGACACCCTGCCACACCCACATACACACACTCAATCAATCTTATCTTTAGGTTATAGGTAGAGGTTCTGAACAGTATTTGGCATCCACTCAAAACGGTTTGTCTACTCTCCCCTTCAGACTTTCAGCTGAGTCTTGACTTGTAGCTATTTACGTTAGTCGCTACAAAAGTTAAACGCTTACCTAAACGGATAAATTAGGAATTAGAACAGTGCTCAATGTGCTCATTCACTAGCACATTCAGTACTGAAATAAGACTCACTAACTGGATTCAGATTGGGTAAAATGATATGAAACCCCAACCTTACTTGCTATGCCTCAGAATGTCTTAGTAATCTCTAGATCAGCTTGCTCTGTATGATTATTGTTAAAAAATAAATAAATGACGTGTTGTTATTTCTTAAAATAAATTGCTCTGCTCTTGATTTTATTTACATAAATAGCTGTAAACAATAAATGCAAGTGTGAGTGGAGCCCTGCAAAAGTACCAGACACCATGCAAAAACTATTAAGCCTTACATGCTCAACTGTCAGTTTTTTAACTAACATTTTAGTTTGTTGATATGTGGTTTGTTTATTTATTGTTTACTATGTTGATAATGTGGTGAGGCTCTATGAATTCACTGCATTTTTCAGGAAATGTATAACGGTAGGGCCAGTGTGTAGCAAACTAAGCCCTTTTAGCACCGTCAACATTTTGCTGGTGTCCTCACCTCAGGTCACCCAGGACCTTCTGTGAACGGATCTGAGCAGTGATGTAGAGGGCTGCTGCTGAGGCCAAGAGCTCCCTGCGTGTGTCTATGTCCAGCTGATGACCCTTAAAGCCATCAGGGTAAACCTCGGGCAGGAAGTTGGTGCTAATGTCACCAGCGATAAAGCGGGGGTGTGTGATGATTTCCCGAAGGAGGGGAATGTTGTGGGTTACACCTGGAGAGAAGATTATCAAACGTCATAACAGAAAGAAAAATAAGATAATATCCATTTAAAAAGCAACCGAGTGTAATAAGCTGACAATCACTGTGAAAATCTGTTGGTCTACCTCTGATTACATAGTTATCCAGAGCTTCCTCCATCCTGTCAAGGGCTTCAGCTCGCGTAGCTCCATAGGTAACCAACTGCAATGTACACCACAGGAAATTATTGCAGAACAACAAACCTTTGTGGAATGGCGGAATTCGTTGGAACTTCATGTAACCATCCGTTTGTAAAGATAAACACCCCACTGTTTCCAAAACTATATCACTGACCTTAGAGATCATGGGATCATAGTAGATGCTGATGTCACTTCCCTCCTGGATTCCGCTGTCTACACGGACCTGAGCAGGGAGCAGACAGAGAAAATGTTCATATAGAAAACTTACCAGTCACTCAAGCAAACTAAGTGGATTGTGTGTGAGAAAAATTTAATTTAAAAAGAAAGAAATCAGGTCAAACTACAAACCGCAGTATTATATCTGAGAGAGGGCTGAATGCTCTTCTCTGTTGAAGATCTAATATGTAGGTTGATGTTGTAAGTTTAAAAAACGTCTTGCCTCCTGAAGCTTTAAGACTCATATCTCAAACACACACTTACATTTCTGAGGTTGAGTGGCTCTTGGTATTTAGACAGCCGTCCAATGGAAGGAAGACCAAAAGACTTGTAAGGATCCTAACAGAACAGAGAAATAGATGGACAAATGGAAACTCTTCAGGTTTCACTCACACCTATAACACTGTAATGTTACATGCAATAAAGGTTTACATGTTTAAAATGTAAATACTTTAATTTAAGATTACTTAATTGGCTTAACCCCCCCACCCTCTCCCTTTTATATCTTTGCAACATGTTTCTATGTGTGCATGGTGTGATCATTGTTATCAGTGGGTCTAGGATTTTTATGTGCTGCCTTGTCACTCCATACAATCCTTACCTTCAGAATGAGTCTTCGCAGCTAATAACTAATTTAATAATTGTAATATTGTCAAACAGAGCCACACACACACACTATAACACTATAACACACCCTCACACACCTCAGCGTAGACGCGACTCTCAATAGCCCAACCATTAATTGGGATATCTTCCTGTTTGTGCTGGAGTTGGTAACCTTTGGCAACCCTGATCATTTGCTCCACCAGGTCCAGGCCAGTAATACACTCTGTAATTGGATGCTCCACCTAGGGTCAAAGTTAAACAGATACAGTTTCTGAAAGCAAACTAGTGGAGTTCTCAACACTTACTGGCTCTTTTCCAGATATTTCAGACACATCTTAGGGTCTTTATCTGCAGATGGTATTTTTTCAGTTATCATGGAGAGGTTCAACGATTGCTTTGTCAAACTCCATGAACTGATGAAGACCGTGAGATGTGGTTTAAAGCTCAGTAAAAACATAATTTGTCTCACTATTATCAACTTCTGTATAAAAAAAATAACTCTCTGTATAAAAAACAAAATATGAGTACTATACAGAGAGTACATTATGAAATGTCTTTTGGCATCAGGATGTAAGTAAATAAACTGACTTGCTTTACATTAAAAGTAATTCACAACAGTCCAATAAAATTAACATTTTGGTTTATTGGCATGGCTTTAAACCAATAACAATCGTCAAGGGTCGTCATGGGCCGCCGCAAAATAGACTTGGGAAGGAACTTGTTTTAGTGGAACTTGTACGTTCAAAAGTTGGTTTAGTTGAGCACCAGAAACCTCAAATTGGACAGATAGTCTAGCCAGCTGTCTGGATTTAAATTGCAGAGATCTGAGGAGCAGTTAACCAAAGTCCTCAGAAATCCACCAGAGTTTAAGGTTGGACATCCGGCAGAAAAGAAGGACATACGACATATGAAAAGTTGTGGAAAAATACTACTCATTACTCAACAGATCTTTCTAAGTGCAAATAAAGGCTTAAAGAATAACAACAATAATAATAATAATAAGGAAAAAGGGAATGTAAACCCAACTGTTAAACAAATCTACACCCACAAACAGACACACAAGCAGTCCTACACTGACCTGTAGTCGTGTGTTCATCTCCAGGAAGTAGAAGTTCTTTTGAGAATCCACAAGGAACTCCACAGTGCCAGCAGAGGAGTACTGCACAGCCTTGGCCAGCTGCACCGCCTGCTCACCCATCGCCCGCCTTGTCACTGGGTCCAGGAAAGTACTGAAGAGGACATAACATTAGACACTCAGACTTACCTCAGTGGTGCAAACTGGGAGTCTTTTCTTTTACAAACACTTTATTTTCATGCAGAGATAGAGGGCAGTACAAAAGAGATTAGTACAATGCAACCAGCAACAACCATAACAAATTAGAAGCCTGATAAAAACAAATTACACAGCTTGACATTCCCCAAACCTTTTTTTTGATACATACAAATAACCCACAAATGTAATAATCTCCATCCCTATTGTTGCAGAGTGTTGGACGTGTGTAGGGTTTTGAGATTAACCTGTCATTTTGGTTGCTAATTTTGTTAATTTCTCCCCATTTTGGATAATATTCCTGGTGCAACAAATTAGATTGTGTAGTTTTTAGTTTAGAAGCTTTTATTGTTGATTTACCTCAATAGAAAGTTCTGCTATACTCCGTTACAGTATACAGCTAACTTCATGTTTACGCCAGGGAAAGCTGTAATCTTCGTTGCCGATGTTATCATTTCTTTTCAATTTAAGGTAATATTGCTGCTGGAATATTTCCGGTTACTCATCACATATATTGGTGGCAAGCCAGTAGTATTTTACATGCATTTGATTGTAATGCAGCTATGTTCATGTATTGTCAATGTGATTGGGTTACCACCAGAGCATGTAGACACTCAAATACCACTTGAAAAATATCCCTTTTAAAGTACATTTACAAAAACTAAAAATGTGCAATCAATTTGTGATTAATTGCAAGTTAATTATATCATGTGATCATCATGTGAGCATGTGTGTGTATTTTAGGCCTGTGTGTGAGTACTAACAAATGTGTGTAAACAGAGTGTAGTGCAGTAATTTCCCCATTGGGGACTAATAAAACAAATTATTATTATTGTTCTAATTAATCAGGATTTTTAAATTTTTAATCTATTGAAAGTTCTAGAAATAATATTTCCAACCATATTAACAATGAAACTGAGTAAATTATGTGAAAGAGCAAATAAGAATGAAACCAACTGTTCTCATAGTTTATTGTATTCTTAATGACTCAAGAGCACTACATCAACTAAAAAAGCTGCAACATTATAGGTATCTACGATATTGCCTAAGCTGTTCTAGGAAACTACAAGATTTCATAGCATTTCTGACCTTCTGGCCCACGTTAATTTAAAATGCGGAGAAAGAGAAGAAGCAATTTCTCACTAACCTGGGAGCTTCTTCCACCACCTTCTGGTTCCTCCTCTGGATGGAGCATTCCCTCTCATTCAGCCACAGAGCATTCCCATGTTTATCGGCCAGCACCTACAAGACAAACAGTTTCTGACCGGGTAATATGATTGGTCAACTAGATATTTGAAAATTGCTCAAATCAGAGTGATAGCACACCCAGAGCCATTTGAGCCTAAGTGTGAGCACACCTTACTCATCAGTAAAAATATTACTCTGCCATTTTTTTCATGTAAATATTCTAAGAGTTCATTTAAAATTCAACTGTACCCGTAAGTCAGTGATATGGCCCTGGGTTAAACAGGGGTGGGAATCTCTCTGCTCCTCACAATTCCATTCCAAATCAGAGGCCAAAGATTCGATTCTAAACCGATTGCAATGCATCTCAATGAAACAATTTTTTTATGTACATTTAAATGCGTGATTTAAAAAAAAAATACCCTATAAATCTGACAAAGCATCTTGACAAAGCTTACATTTTGACATTTATTTGTCACACACAAGTTTTAATGAAATTTAGTCAACTGAGGTTTTTATTGGATAGTCATTCTTAAACATGCTTGTGAAAGTCACCTTCTCACAGTGTCAGAGGCTCAGTCATGTTTAAAGATGGACAATTGGCTTCTTAGAACGTGAAACATGAGGCGGTCAGATGTAATGTAATAAGGTAGATGAACAGCCTATATGGGTTTTGCCTAATTATTTTATGTATTATTTTTTATTATTAGATCATGTGTATGTATACAAAATTTAATGATTTGTGTTTTTTTCTGCACTCTTGCCTTTAACTTGCCTTGTTCATTATCCTATCCCCTTTCAGTCTCTCTGTTTTCTGATTTGTACTAGTCTGGAGACAGTAACCTTGGAATAAAAATCAACACATTTAAAAAAAAATAAATAAAAAAAAAAAAAATATGTATATAATTATTAACTTATCTGCATCGAATCAGTCTAGTGAGAATTATGATGCATCTATGAATTGGTCATTTGCCGACATTGTAGCAAACAATCTTTAAACTTTGTTGTTTTACAACACAATTCAGCTAGCAATGCAGCTTTGTGTTTATATATGCGGTATTTATTTAGTTTGGGAAATCCTACGATCTATCCTAAATCCTAATCTGCAAGCTGCTGCTCCCTCCTGTAAGCTGTTGCTACAGCAACAATTAGTTTTTTCCTAGGCCCATAATACACCCACCAAGTTTCATGAAAATCTAGCCAGTAGTTTTCCTGCTGACAAAGAAACGAACAAACTGACAAACTGAGGCGAAAACCTAAGCTTCCTGGTTGAGGTATTAATAAAATGTTTTGTCACGCCTCAAAGTTCATGTGATATTAGACAGAAGACTGACCACATGGAGGCGCTATTGGTATCATTATTAATGTGTTCAGATTTCAACATTGCTCCCATACACTTCCCATTATATGTTTTTATAAAATATGTCCTGGTCACATTCAAATTGTCAATACTAAATGACATCACCCTATGTGTGCATGTTTCTTAAACAGTACCTGTATCTCAATGTGTCTGGGGTTGTCTATAAACTTCTCAATGAGCAGCCTGTCATCTCCAAAGCTGGATGCTGCCTCCTGGGACGAGAACCGGAAACCTTCCCTGTAACAGTACACATGTAGACACAAATTGCATCAGACATGAAAGTACAAACATCAATCTTATCAATGGCTCAGGACAAGATGATCCCCAATAGCACCTCTGCTATCATTTTCTCTTTTTCCTTTCTACACCTTTTGATGACTGTTCTAATTTGTTTTACTGGCGGGAGTGCTAGATGTTAAACTTTTGATCTCTCTGTTTAAAAAAGGGTTGAAAATTCACAGAATTATTGTTTCTTGAGCCTTTTGCTTCAATCCAAGAGCACCATCTAGTGGGGTTAACATATACAACTAATGGTTCATTAAGCTTTTAATCAGTAGTGTTCACTCTGGCGTGGACCCAACTGACAAATATGTAATTTAAAATACACAATCGCAAACAGCAGTGATACTAAGCTACTTCTACAAAATATAGCAGATGGGCTCCTCTACAGTTGAATCAGCTTCCAGTCTGGGTTAGGGAGGCAGACACCGCCTCCACATTTATAAGTAAACTTAAAACTCTCCTCTTTAACAAAGCTTATAGTTAAGGAGTGAGGAGTCGCAGTGTCTGCCTAGCCTGGCAGGGGAGAGTTCTAGCCTGACCAGCACCATCAGACATTAACTTGAAAGAGTCTGTCCAAGGTTTCTCCTTAAAAGGGAGTTTTTCCGTCACCAATGTCGCACTAAATGCTTGCTCTTGTGGGAATTACTAGAATTGTTGGGTCCTTGCATTATTGAGTTGTCTAGACCTACACTGCAACACGTCTTAAGATTACTCTTTTTATGAATTTATACTATAAAAGAAATTGAGTTGAAATCAAGGAGAGGGTTTACTTTTCCAGCTACAGATTTCCCACCGTGGTCAAAGACACTTTGTTTTATCCCACTATGCCTGAGAGTCAATACTCGCCGTCACTCTCTCATTTGCTCTACCACACACTCCCCATACACACACATACCGGCCTTGCTATTCTCTTAAAGAGATCAACGCAGACACCAATGCACAAGTATGAACTTCAGGCCACTTACGTAGGCTATGGCAAAAGCTGTGTGGAGCCTCCGCTATACCATAAATCCCGCTTAAGACTGTATAGACTATGGCTTCCCATTGGTGCCCATGTTAACATAGTATAAGAAATGGACAATGCGACGCCGTGAGCATTACTCAGCCCTCACCGGAAACTACGTCTCCAACTGAGCTTGAAGACGTAGATATGACATGAGCAACTTGTCTTGTGCCAAGAGAAATCTCAATAATTCCATATCTTTCAAAGATGGTATATGTAAAGAGATAACATAGGCACAGGCTAATTATTGCTTACTAAAATCCTAGTTACCATTAGTAAAACTCCCTGCGAGCTTATCCTGTACTGTTACTGATTGGGGCGGCTGTGGCTCAGTGGTAGAGCGGTTGCTTGCCAATCGGAAGGTTGGTGGTTCAATCCCTGCCCCTACAGTCATTGTCGAAGTGTCCTTGGGCAAGACACTGAACCCCAAGTTGCCCCCGGTGCTGCGCATCGGAGTATGAATGTGTGTGAATGTTTATCGGATGAGCAGGTGGCACCTTGTACGGCAGCCCCGGCCACAGTGTATGAATGTGTGTGAATGGTGAATGTTTCCTGTAGACGTAAAAGCGCTTTGAGCAGTTGTTAAGACTGGAAAAGCGCTATATAAATACAGCACATTTACATTTACATTTGTTCAGTAATTCCTCTATGTGACAGGAAGTTGCGTGGTTATGACACAATCATAAGCCTCTTTTTACAAAAATGTCTGCTACAGAGCCATAACGTGAGATACTAATGGAGCCTTTTATACATTGTCGTCTTTATTTAGAAATAAAAAATGGACAAATAGAGTCTTATAACGCTTTAGTTATTTGCAGTCAAAATGAATGGCAGTCAATGGAATGCTAACACTGGGCGGGAGCTAAGTAGCATTAAAATGGCGCCTATAGGAGCTACGCATCGTGGAGGCAGGCTTACCCCCTTGCATGTTAATCAGTTGGGCTGTTGAGACGATCGACTCGTCCATCTGCAGCAACTGGTCTATTTTCTCCACACATAATGAGCAAATCGGACAAGACAACACGCTGACAAGCTTTAATAAATGTTAAAGGATAGCCTATATTACAAGGGAAAAAAAAAAAATCAAGTGTTTTTAACTTTTTCGGATTTTTTAACAAGGAAGGGACAACTGAGATGGATATGATACATGGGATTTGCAAGGAGTGTGGTGCGCAAATAAAATACTCAGGGAATACCACCAACATGAGGGCTCATCTCACACGCCACAATCCAGAGTTAGTGTTAGCTGAGAACGGTGAAGCTAATGCTAAACCAGCTCCGCCGAAAAACCAACCAACACTGGACACACTTAGCTTGACAAAGCTACCTCCAAATTCAGAGTGAGCGAAGAAAATAACTCAAGCCATTGCCTACTTCATGTGCAAAGACCTGCGTTCATCAACTTTATTTAAAATGAGGGATTTTGTCACTTGCTAAAAACACTACAACCAAGGTAAATCACTTTGCAAACAAAGGCTACTGTACCAAATATTAACATTGATTTTCTCAGGTGTTCAAATACTTATTTGCAACTGTATCATAAAAATAAATAGTAAAAAAAATTATACATTGCGATTTTGGGATTTCTTCTCTTAGATTATTTCTCTCACAGTGGACATGCACCTACGATGACAATTTCAGACCCCTCCATGATTTCTAAGTGGGAGAACTTGCAAAATAGCAGGGTGTTCAAATACTTATTTTCCTCACTGTTAATGTATTTGCAATACAATGTTTTGCAGTAGTATCTAAGATATAGCAGTTTAAGTCATTTAAGTAGCAAATACAGTATTTGTAGATGCAAATTAAGTCCTCTACTTATTGCTTAAGCAGAAATGTCTGATTGTCTTCATTAATAAAATTGTTAAAAAAAAGAGTAGATAGTTAGATAGTGTACATTGAGGGTGTGACAGAAACAAAGGAATACAATACCTCGTCTCCTCAGCATTCCAAGCAATCCTCATTCCTTTCCCTCCTCCTCCTGCAGATGCTTTGATCATCACAGGGTAGCCTAGCAACAACACAAAGACCCTGTTCAGACTTGGCATTGAAATGCATCCTGGGTGATCCGATCAGAAGTGGACAGCTCTCAGTACGTGAGTTCACACCTAGCATTAGAATGTGCCTCCACTAGGCTTCCTAAGGTAGTCGTAGTACTTGCCCAACTTTTTTTTGCTTTTTTTAAATTAGAATAAACCCATTCAACCCAATTATCTAAAAACTGTATAAAATAAACCAAACCTCTTTATGATAGTAATTAGTATATTTCTGAATAATTATGACAATACTACAACAGTTAATTGCCTGACATAAATGTCCCTTACAAGGGTACGTACAACCTTTCTGCAATAGAAGAGCTAAGTGGGAACAAACACACACACACACACACACTCATACATTCACACGACTTACCAATGTCTTGTGCGATCTTCACAGCTTCCTCAGCAGTCTGACACAGAGAAGGGTTTATGGTTACTGATGAGGAACCAAGGCATTACTGACAACTATGCAGTAATTGTCTCATCCATGCTTTGAACTGGTGTGTATTGTTAAACATACAAATTAATTGTTTGTCTGGGGGCTAATTGATCCTAGAGGTGAACCAAAATGATCTTGTACAACCCCATCTTGAAAATTATTTGTATGTGATATAATTTCTTGTTTTGTTAAAAATGTTTTGTGCCCAAGTTAAATGACAAATTCTTATTGTTGATACAGGACTATTGTTGATTTTGGTCTTGCCTGTTATTGTCTGTAAAACATAAACTGATTTAAAATAAATGAATAGGGAGCGTGGCCCATAAAGGGAACATTCCTCTACTGTACTCTCTTCTTGTTAGATACATGTATTGCTGTGTACTGTATGTGTGCCTGTACCTTGACGACTCCATCATAACCTGGGATAGTGTTGACGTTTGCAGCCTTAGCAATCAGCTTGCTCTCAATTTTATCCCCCATTGCCATTATAGCATGGGTGTCGGGGCCAATGAATGCCACGCCCTCTGCTGCCTAGCAACAAAAGAATACAACCATTAAATTTACCATATCCGGCTTATAATACCACAGAGACAACAAATAGTCCCACCCCACTGCTGGGCTCCCTCTACTAGCAGCACTAACATGTTTGCATTTAGTAAATATATCATCCAACTTCCTAAAAAAGATGAAACATAATACTGGGGTTTAGTGTCCATGTTTTCAGTAACTACTATTGTAATTGCCAGTAAAATTTAAGCCTGGTATTTTAAGGCAGTACATCAATATTTTTTATATATTTTAATTATTTTGGTAAATACACTTATTTGCTTTCTTTCAGAGAGTGAACTAAAAGATCTAACAAAATAACTTCCTATCACAGGTAGTACGACTTTTTAACACTTCACCACTACGTGTTTGATAAGAAGCATATTCATCACAATACCACTCTAAGTTCAAATTGGAAACATAGGTTTTACTTACATCTTTATACATATTAAAGTTGTGGTACACGTTTGTACAATCTTTCCTGTATTTTTCCTTGTATATGTACATGTATATGTTCCTTTATTTTTTATACTCTATCCTATTTTTTTTATAATTAATATTCTACATATTTCTCGAATTCGGGTACATTTAATTAACCTAAAAATATAAGGTAATTGTCTTCCAGCAGTACCCCAGGAACCTCTGTGGCGCCAACACAGAGAGCCAGTGATGAGAGCAGGCGGATGTGTGTCAGATATTTGCAGAGCACCGGAATCAAAAACACCAACACATCCTCAACAGTATGATAATACCATCAAAGACACAAGATTCACTCTCACATGAGAAATACTTTCAAAATACTAATTTAAAAAAAAAATACAAAAGATGGTGAAAATACACAGACAGTAAAGAGGAGAAAAAGCAAATCCTTTATAAATGTTTCCTGTCATCTGCAATGTCATATTGTAAATTTAGATGGATTAAGATTGGCTGTCAACTTGTTCTTGATGTGAATGGCCCTTTACCCTTCACCCTTCACAGTTGCACAAGCATCCACATCCCTAATCCATACTTTCATTAAAACATTTGAGGATCATTCATTAACACAAATATCTCCTGTTAATGATACTAAACTAAATCATACACTGAACAAAATTATAAACATAAAACTTTTGTTTTTGACCGAAATTTCATGGGCTGAACTAAAAGATCTAAGACTTTTTCTATGTACACAAAAGGCTTATTTCTCTCAATAATTGTTCACAAATCTGTCTGTGAGCACTTCTCTTTTGCCGAGATAATCCATGGACCTCACAGGTGTGGCATACCAAGATGCTAATTGGACAACATGATTTTTTACCCAGGTGTGCCTTAGGCTGGCCACAATAAAAGGTCACTCTAAAATGTGCACTTTTAGATGGTCAAATCCTCACATTCAATGGCGTCTGGCATTTGGAGAGGTGTTCTCTTGATGGATGAATCCCGGTTTTCACTGTGCGGGCAGATGGCAGACAGCATGTATGGCGTTGTGTGATAGTCAAAGGAGTGGATCGATTGGCCCATGGTGGCGGTGGGGTTGTAGTATGGGCACGCATATGTTATGGATAACAAACACAGGTGCATTTTATTGATGGCATTTTGAATGCACAGAGATGCCGTGTCAAGATACTGAGGTCCATTGTTGTCATTCATTCACAAACATCAACTCATGTTGCAGCATGATAATGCACAACCCCATGTTGAGAGGATCTGTACACAATTCCTGGAAGCTGAAAACATCACAGTTCTTGCATGGCCAGCATACTCAACTGACATGGCACCCAGTGAACATGTTTGGGATGCTCCGGCTCGGCAATATCTAGCTACTTCGCACAGCCAATGAAGAGAAATGGACCAATATTTCACAGGCACAATCAACAACCTGATGAACTATGCGAAGGAGATGTGTTGCACTGCGTGAGGCAAATGGTAGTCACACCAGATTCTGACTGGTGTGACAAAACCCCCTGGACTCCCACCAATACAGTAAAACTGCATATTTTAGAATGGCCTTTTATTGTGGCCAGCCTAAGGCACATCTGTGCAATAATCATGCTGTCTATTGAGCATCTTGATATGTCACCAATGTGAGGTGGATGGATTTTCTCAGATTTTTGAACAACATTTGAGAGAAATAAGTCTTTTGTGTACAAAGAAAAAAAAGTCTTAGATCTTTGAGTTTAACTGACACAAAAGTGTTGAGTTTATAATTTTGGTCAGTATAAATAGGTTAAAGACTGTAAAAAAACATCAGCAACAAATACATGTTGTACCGCCAAAGCAGTAATCAGTTACATTAGTTTTTCATTGATTCATTTTGAACTCATGGTAGTAGGGTGCGTGCGTTTAAAGAAAGTTTGTGTGTGTGTACAGTGGTGTGAAAAAGTGTTTGCCCCCTTCCTCATTTCCTGTTCCTTTGCATGTTTGTCACACTTAAGTGTTTCGGAACATCAAACCAATTTAAACAATAGTCAAGGACAACACAAGTAAACACAAAATGCAATTTGTAAATAAAAGGTGTTTATTATTAAAGGTGAAAAAAAATCCAAACCATCATGGCCCTGTGTGAAAAAGTGATTGCCCCCTAAACCTAATAACTGGTTGGGCCACCCTTAGCAGCAACGGCCTTTTTAAGGTCATACCACAACATCTCAATGGGTTTCAGGTCAGGACTTTGGCTAGGCCACTCCAAAGTCTTCATTTTGTTTGTCTTCAGCCATTCGGTGGTGGACTTGCTTGTGTGTTTAGGATCATTGTCCTGCTGCAGAACCCAAGTTTGTTTCAGCTTGAGTACACGAACAGATGGTCGGACATTTTCCTTCAGGATCTCTTGGTAGACAGCAGAATTCATAGTTCCTTTTATCACGGCAAGTCTTCCAGGTCCTGAAGCAGCCAGAGAGCCCCAGACCATCACACTACCACCACCATATTTTACTGTTGGTATAATGTTCTTTTTATGAAATGCAGTGTTCCTTC
>NC_048423.1:20958261-20979659 GCF_013103735.1 Etheostoma cragini
TCCATGTCTTCGCCATTTGTGGATAATGGCTCTCACTGTGGTTTGCTGGATTCCCAAAGCTTTGGAAATGGCTTCATAACCCTTGCCAGACTGATAGATCTCAATTACTTTCTTTATCAATTGTTCCGGAATTTCTTTGGGTCTCGGCATGATGTGTAGCTTTTAAGGATCTTCTGGTGGACCTTACTGTGTCAAGCAGCTCCTATTTAAGTGATGCCTTGATTGTGAACAGGTGTGGCAATAATCAGGCCCGGGTGTGGCTAGAGAAATTGAACTCAGGTGTGGAAAACCACAGTTATAGTATGTTTTAACAAGGGGGGCAATCACTTTTTCACACAGGGCCATGATGGTTTGGATTTTTTTTCACCTTTAATAATAAACACCTTCATTTACAAATTGCATTTTGTGTTTACTTGTGTTGTCCTTGACTATTGTTTAAATTGGTTTGATGTTCCGAAACACTTAAGTGTGACAAACATGCAAAGGAACAGGAAATGAGGAAGGGGGCAAACACTTTTTCACACCACTGTAGCTGATTCTACATTTTACTCACCAGTCGCTTTGCAAACTCTTTGTTTTCAGAGAGAAACCCATAGCCAGGATGTACCTTCACAGAGAAAGAATTGATTTGTTTCCAAGGCTTTAAAACACAAAACAATAGCTTTACACTGATGATTGTGTTGTTGTCAGTCTGCTTTACAAAGATGAGTCTGTTTTTTTAGACAGGGGTCAAGCTTCTCACCTCAAGATCAATACAAGCATAATGAAGGACATGCTGATTGACTTTTACAAAAAAAAAAACACCCACTTCATCTCAGACTGTCATAGCAGACAACACAGTGGAGTCTGTACCTTATTTTACATTACACGTCATTGAACTGGCGCTTTTATCCAAAGCGACATCCAATGAAGTGAGAGGAAACAGAACATCTCTTTAGTGGAGGGGGGAACCAGAGCACTTGGAAAATAACCCATGCAGACACAGGGAGAACATGCAAACTCCAGACAGGAAGGCCCGGGACGACCTGGGTTCAAACCTGGTACCTTCTTGCTGTGAGGCCACAGTATATTTTTCTATCTCAATGACGAAAAAAACAGCAGCCAAACTGCATTTCAGCAATATCTATGTCTGTGTCAACTTTGCACACAAGTTCTTAATAAAATGAGAAAAAAATCAAATATTTAATTCACAAAAGGAGTATACAAAAATAAGCTTCAACATCTGGTTATTTCATATAGAATATTTGTTGAATTAGCAGAAAACATCATTCATCATGATATATATTGTTATCAACATATAGAAGGACTTCTACCGGAAGAGTTTGGCAAAATCGCACAGCACTACTACAGCTCAGTGCTTTTCAATAAGGATATTACATGTATTGAGTGGTTCACATGAAAACTGACATAATTAATGCAAAATATGATGGGTAATACATTGTAATAGTGCTCCAAAATAGACATAGAAATAAAATAAATAAAAACAGGGTGAGAATGCCTTAATTATTGCAAAATAAGATGGACAATAAAATTGTGATGATTAAATAATATTTTCTACTGGGTCGTCCAAGTTTATAGAGCCTGCATGCAACATGGTTGCATGGGATGAAGTATCCGAACCCCTTTGTGTGGTCCACTTTCAGAACATTGTATTTCACCACAGCAGGCCCATGTCAATACTTGTTGTTTATAGTGTCTTTGTTGATGCCGTATATTTCTTGTGGCTGATAGTTATTTTGTTGTTGTTTAGGTATAGTACTTTTCTGTCTTTTTTACGTTGCACCAGAATTGCACTCCACTATGCAATAACTGAACCTCTTGACACAGCTCTGTGAAATGTGATGAACATGTGTTTAAAGTATACAGAGTGTCATGCATGTCGCTTACCACAGTCACACAATGTCACAAGAACCATGCAAAATGCTTACAGCTTGTGCTCCAGTCACTCTGATGGCATCCATGATGGCATCCATGTTCAGGTAACTCTTACTGGTGGGAGCAGGGCCCACACACACTGCTTCATCAGCCATCTTCACATGAACCTAGATATACACATACACAGGGAAGTTGAATCCAGATCAAGTAAGAAAGACACATCAAACATGGTTACCATCTATTCCAACTGTCTATGTCTATCTATCTATCTAGACTCTAAAACAACAATCTAAAACGTCCCCACCTTATATAGTTAGGTTTCAATAAAAACTCTGGGATTTGTGTTAGAAAGATGTATTTCATGTGGCTGCATGTAGGCTTTGTGTTCCGAGGTCAGAGCCCCTCTTTTATTTCTTCTTTGGTGGTCCTGTGACTGCAAATCCCTTGTGCCCCCTTTTCCTCTCCCCTTTTGTAATACCGTTTGGGTGAGGTGAGTGTAATTTATTTTTGGCAGATTCCTTATTTGAATTAATTCCATTACTTCTTGTATTATTTTGTTTATATTTTCAATCGCCATAATTTTACAATACAAGTTTTCAAGAGTTCGTAACGTTACACAACGCAGAAGTCCACTGGTTACACATATACAAGTTTTCCGTACCCACACAAGGCTTAAAAACGTGTAGATGTTAGCAAGAATTTCCTGGAAAATAAGGGATCTTAATCTCTGGTATTAAACCCTAATTTATACAACTGGACAAAAACATATGGAAACTCACAGCACTGGAGTCTACATCACTGTGAACAGCTACAGTCTGGATGCCCATCTTATGACATGTCTTCATCACCTGATGGAAAAAAACCATATTAACAACTTGTGCTTCGCTCTATGGTTAATGTCAAATACAATGATAATTACCATATATAGGTACAGGTTGCTATGTGTTAAGATGGAAATGTACTAGCAGAAATTGTCTAATAAGTGGAGAACTTCCACTCTGGGTAAACTTCCGGCTTCTGAACTATTTGCAGTTCCACATCGGCTCCATATGGGGGCGCTCACTGGCAAGAGCAGAATGAATGGAGGCCTGCAAAGCTATGCCCCTAGAAATCCACTTTTCTCAGGATATCATTTTTGGTCTAGTAATTTGATTGTTGCATCCGAAAGGGGAGGCTAATAAAACATTCACTGCTGGATGTCTTTTTTTTCTTTTTTAAAGTCGCTTTAACTACTCAGCCTGTAAGAAATCAAAAGGACATAAGTACTTGTTCATTCAACTTTCAACCTGTATCCATGTTGAACTTGCAAAAACTACAATCAAATCTGAGATTTCTCAACAACAATCAAGTAAAAGCGGCAAATTTAGCCGTCTAGCTCCAAAGTGTCCCATTCATTTTGCACTCTACCGTGATCACCCCCAGTGGAACTGCAACCAAATTCAGTACAATGGGGCTTAATAGGGGGTGAACAAGCTCTCCGTAGACAGGCTTCTGCCCTTATGGAATATTTTTTCCAAGCTCCTCCATCTGGGGTGGTATAAGGTGAAGCTCCAGTGAGTGTGTGGCTTTATGTGTTGGACAGAAATCCCACACCACGTTCAGTTGGATTTCATCTACAGTGCATGTCTGTCGGCCAGTCTTACCCTGCAAGCAATCTCGCCTCTGTTAGCAATGAGGATCTTATCAAAGGTCTGTGGAAGGAAACAGCAGACAGAAGAAAGTGATGACTTTTTTGATGCAGTTGGCTCGTAAAATTAAATGAGAATCGGTCATTAAATTTATTTATTTTTAAATGGAAGTTATTTAAAAATTAAATCCTGAACAGGGTGAATCGAGATTGCAAATTTAGAAAAATTAACGTGCAAGACCATCTTCACTCCAACTGTTTGTCATAGAGAAGACTCTTTCTTTACACCTTAACTCTGTAGCAGGGCATTCCATTTCAGCCACCACACCCGTTCTTACCAATGTCACACATAAAATCACATCTTGCTTCACAACGTCCAAATTTGGACCTTTTCTACAGTGTTAACAGCTGCTTGTTGAAAACATCAAATACAGTCAAACCTGGAGCAGGAGAGCTACGCATTACCTTTTCACTCGGGGTGTGGATGGTGGAATATTGAGCGTTACAGTGCACTGCACAGCATCCTGACTGGAATGAGGCATACTGCAAAACACATCCAAATACATTAGGCTACTAAATAATATAATATTCACTTAGGGTTGCGTTTTGTTTAAGGGTGTGGTATACGTTTGAATTTAATCAACTCTATTAATAATTATGCAAATCAATTCCCATTGTATTTCTATGACAAACTCCACAAACAAATACCTTGAATGAAAAACTGAAAAAGATTCTGGCTGGGAAATGATATATTAGGATGTTTTGTGGTGTGATGACTTTGTTGGCAAAAGTAATTTGATAGGTTATCTCAGGGTCTAAAAATTATCACACGCCAAATGGAAGTAAATTGTTGGTAGTGCCAGGTCAAATTATCAGGCCATCTGCCCATTTGGCATAGAGGAAAAAAAAGTTTTTAGTAAAGTTAGCGTTTGACTGGATAAAGCTATAAATTTGAAAGACGCTCGTAACTGCTATAGAAAAGCAGGACTATTATCCGTAAATCCTTTTTGTGCGGTTGACATAAACAAATTGGCTTCTAAAAAGCCACAGTGCAATTCAAACACTATAATTAACCAGGCCCGTAATGACAAAAAATGCCTGCCACTGTCCACAGTAGCCTTAAATAACTTTAGCATACGTTTTGCATATTGCACTCATTTTACTAATCATTTTATAAACCAAGCTACTCTGTGTTAGGAATGCAAGTAAATTATGTTTTCCATTCCTGGTACCCTGTTTTATTAGCTCCGGCAAATGTGTCTGATCCCCCTTTTACTTTAAACAGATTTCATTCAGCTTGAGCTCCGATGGTCAAATCACAAGCGTTTATTTAATATGGGGCATGTTTGAGATGATTTCTGTTTAGAAGAGCGCCAATGAGGCCTTTCAGAAACAACCAAAATGGTTGCAGCTGATGTGGAACCTTCTGTGGTAGCTGCTATTTCGTAACCTGACATCCAAAGACCAAATCTCAAATGCATTTGCCAGAAGAAATGAGCTTGCAGATTCATCTGGTTCCCAGGCAAAGATCACATTTTATTGGCAAAAACAGGAACACTTGTTCACAGATATATTGATGCTATGAGATAAGCATGTCTGCCAATTGTCTTTCAAAACATACAGAAATGAAAACCAATGGGTGACCATGGATGTATAAAAAAAAAAAAAAACATTGATACAAAGCTCTGTTCATTCCTATGTGAGTTGCTCAGTGGCAGATGAACATGCATGAATGAAGCATACATGAAGAACTGGATACAGCATTTGAGGCCAATCATTGAAACCATCTTGGAGCTGAAATTGACCCGGATAACTATGGGGCCCATAGAGCAGGCGCACTGGAGACCTCCGCCCATCCGTTTAGCGCTCCACTAACAGCTCTCCTCGGTTGCCCACCAATCGGAAGGTTGGGGGTTCAATCCCTTGCTATATGGAGCAAGTTTAATACAGACCCCGGCCGGCCGAGCCAGCTACTTCTGGTTTAGTGCTCAGTTTACTTTAAAAGAGATTTAACAATTTATTTTCTTTTAGACTTTCCAAATGGTATCGGATAGATCAAATTCTGATAATGAAAAGTTCATTTTGCGGGGTTTGGGACGCTTGAAAAAAGAAAATTATTCACCGATTTACAGATGACATTTTGACCATGAAGGTCTATAGTAATGGCATCATGTGAAGGACACAGACATTGCAATTCCTGGCTTGGACCAGTACAAAAAAATTAAACTCAATATATAATAAAAAAGATGTCAAGGTTGTATTAAGAGTGAAAGCGCTTCTAATAAAACTGATACAAAAACAAGTACTGAACTTGCACTGTGCCAGCTGATCATCTATGCAGTAGAGCTTGGTTGAGTGACAAGAAAGAAATGTGACAACTTTGTGAGTGAGGCCTTTCTAATGCACAAGCCTTGAGGAACTTACTAGTTCACCTTGAGGGTAAACCAGCTTGCTTTAAATGTTGCTCCTCTAGTGTTTAACCGAAGTATCACAAGCAGGTGGCCACTAGGGGGCCAGCGTGGACTGAAACATAAGACCTTAGAGGACCCAGTCGAAACAAGTTATAGACGCTGTCTGGAACCCTTGAAAGCAATCCAGCGATTTCTTTCTAAGGTCAATAAAATTTAATTACAGTTGTTTAGACAGGATAGACTTTGTGAACGGCCGGCACCATCGTACCAGAACCTGTTTTGTGCACACGTTTGGAGCACAACCTGTCTGTCAAAGTCGAACTGGAATCAGTCTCTTTCTGGGGAAAAGAAAATGCACCAGTATTTACTTCTTTCCAATTTTAGCAACGCGGTTCTTTCGCTCATTATCTTGTCTAAGGATGATCCATGTCTGTTCCATCAAGAACGTTCAGGACTGTCCGACTTGTCATTAGCAGGTGTTGGACTAATGCTAACAGCTATCATGTCATTCTGTAAGCACACGGCTGTCAGTTTGGTCAACGAGCTCGCACTTTGCACAGTCACTCTGTGAACAGCAAACAGTGTGAACAGCTCACCTTTACAGCAAACAGCAGCCTGTTCAGTGATGGAGAGACCCTGTGCGCCGCCATGTTGCCAAACAGTGACGGTGACGACCAACCACCCACACTGACGTGATGACGTATTAGCTTTAAAGAGACCAGATTGGTGGAGAGAGAGGCGTCAACGCCAATCATGAATTTTTTTCACCCAACTTTATTCATTCTTCTTCATCATCATCATCATCATTATCATCATTCATCATAATACCTGCACAAAAAAACGCTGCCGTTAAAAAATATTTGGCAGAAGACAAAATCCTAGCAAGTGTTCCTTTTGTCTGGTGGGTACATCAAAGATTTTTTGTGGGGCAAATTTCCGAAAAATAAATTAGGTAACTCAAAATGTGTTTTGTAAGGAATGAGGAGTAGACTCACTGCTTTGTAAAATAACAGTGGATTATGACTGTAAAGGATATGTTGGTTAAGTCCATTTTAAAACAATGTTCATGGGCCTACTTTGTAACAGTTTTTGGTTGCTCTAATTGTTCCTCATGTCCATACTGGTCGAAATGATCTCTTCTTAATGCAATTCCACTATATGCGCAGTGCGGACGTGCCTGAATCTGCATTCTATCTAATTTAAATCAGATGGAAACTCCACTGGTTGCAAAAAGAAGTCAGTTTCCATTGAGGTCTATGGGTAAAAGACCCTACTTCTCACTTGATTACCTTGATAAACCTTTTCCTAATGAGATTATGGCCTCAAAGTGTAAAGTCTTCTTCAATTTAATACAGAATTATGTTCATTTAGTAAATGATGGTCCTATTTATTTTAAAATAGACAATAAAGCAGGAGATGTTTTGGTGCGTGGCTACATGCCAACCTGTCAATCACAACAGAGGCCAATGCGTATCCATGGCCCATTGTATCTGAAATAGCCATGAACTTCTTTTTTGGTGTTGTCCATGTTTTCAACTTGAAATTTTCTGTGTATTTTTAATTTCTCAAAGTTAATTGTAAGACTTTATTCGCCTAAAAAAATTCTTATTTAGCGTTATATCAAACTAGCGTTAGCTGGTAACTTAAGAAAAAGTCAGCCAATTTTCAACCAGCTCTGGTACTGCCATACATGCCAACACACGCACCAGTACCCGGAGATCTGCGTTCAATCATTCTGCTGGAGCAGTGAAAACAGTTGAAAATCAACAACTTTCCCTCTTTAGCCATTAGCTTAATGCAGCACCATGAAACCACAACACTGGCTTAGCCTTTTTGTTTGAATAGGGTCACTTCTGGCTCCAAAATATCAAGATAGTGACGGCCATTATGCAAACTACTGGCTTCAAAACAGCTGTCCACAAACAAGTGGGTGATGTCACCAATATTACGTCTGTTATTTTTATAGCCTATGGTTTGGTTGTTGAGGTCAAACATAAATAAAAATCTTTCTCCATAAGACTCCACCTTTTAAGAAACAGTCGCTAAGACAGACAGACAGAGGGTGAACAGCAGATGCAGCAGTAGGCAATATGAGAAAAAAAACCACATGATTTTTGAACATTGAAGCATGTAAATATGTTCTAGTAGATGACCCAAAGGAGCATGTCTTCTTTAAAACTATGCATTTTAATTATTTTCCTTCAGACTAAATTAACCAAGGTGGCAAAACAAATAAATATATAAAATCCTAACAGATTCACGTGGGTCCCTGTGCTCTCTGGAGTTAAAGAGAAATATTAGTGCTCCATTTGTGTCTCTCCACATTGGCTGGAGTTTCCTAGGGTCAGTTGTGCATTTTGTGTTTAAACTGAATCCTTTAAATCTAAGTTTTAGTCAATTGCCATTTTCCATCCAATTAGAACAGCACTGCTGCATTCCACTGATAAAAAAGTCAGTAATTTACATGTCACACAGAAGTATCACGTCCATGAATCCACATATACAATCCCACTTGAAAATCAAAGTTAGCTCCACATCAGTTATCCTGTTCACTTGATAATAGAAGGGTGGACACAGTTAGCTGCTTCTGAGGACACTGAGCCCATATCTTCATTATTTCCGGCCGTGAATAGGTTTGAATAACCTGTTACCATGTGTAGCTTTTCAATTTATGTGGAAATTAGTTGCTCGGAATAGCCTGCCAAGATGACATTGTTGACTAATTAAAGGTATTTCAAAAACATTTGGCCTGGCTCGAGTCTGTCAGATCCTGGAAAGCTTTTGGCTTTTTTATGGTTGAAAGAAAAGGGTCACAGGTGCTGTATTTGATTAATAATTTTAATTAATAAAGAAATTTAATTGAATTAAACAAGGAAATACCTCAGCACTTACTTGTTTTAAAGTTGCTGCTTTATTGGTTTTATACTATTTTTTTTTAAATATTTAAACATTTAAAAAAAATAAGAAGTTCAGCCACAAAAAATTAACAAATAGTAGCCCTACAACTGTAGGTTATTTTTCAAATCTAATCAGGCAAAATTAATCATTATCCACACAAAAACACTAATTTGTGAAGTTCTGTCTGCATTCCTGGACATGAAAAGAATGATTAAGAAGCTCATAGTAAAAGTAGTAGTAGTTGTAGTAGCTTTGCCTGCTTCACATGTGCTTCACAGAAGACTAATAATAAATTAGGATTTAAATGTTTTATTTAACATATTACATTTTCATGTGCGTGAGAAAAACAATTTATTGAGAAATTCATTTTAGATGTTTTTGTATTGCTCTGTGATGACTGCATGTGACCAGTGGACCTGCATGAAAACTGCAACTTTACTCACCGTTAGTAAGTAAGTAACCTATCAGAAACTTGCTAGTGCCTCCACAATGTAATATGAGAGGGCTACAAGTGTTTTTAATAATAATTTTAAAAAACAAACAAATAAATATACTTGCCAACTTAAATACTACTCGTTCAGTGTGTTTGTGACACTGTATTTTAAATTATGGACCACGACAGAGTCAGACAGAGTACATTATAAGTCTGACAACAAAATTCATCATAATCTTCTTGTTAAAACAGATGGACACCGGTCATCAGGTTTGGTGTAAAAGGATCTCACATGCATCAGTACTGTGGGACATTGGGAAATGCAGATTGAAGGTTGGTCTTTTGTAAAATAGCATCAGTGTATGCTAACTTTAAAAACAGCTTATTGGTAAGCAGTCTCAGCAGGCAGTGCATATCTGATTCATACCTGACGTTAATTAATCATTAAACCTAGCACCAGGATACAGATTTATTTAGTTGGCTGGAATTATGTGGTTAGAAGAAATAATTTGTCTAGTGAGACCAACTATTATCAATTCAACAGTTCAACTAGTGGTACAGTAAGATATCTTATTCCATGTACTACTTAATAGTATTTCCAAGGGCAGCATTGTGCCTTAGATCAGGAGGGTCTGGGTTTGAAACGTTCTGTGCGAAGGGTGGGTTTCTCTGGATTGTGGGGTGGCCGTAGCTCAGTCGTAGGGAGTTGGCTTGGGAACCGGAGGGTTGCTGGTTCAATCCCCATATGGACCAAAGTATGGTGGTCGACTGGTAGCTGGAAAGTTTCCAGATTATCTCCTGCGCACTGCCAAGGTGCTCTTGAGCAAGGACTGTCAACTGCTTGGGGTTCCTTTCCATCCACAGGCCCTTACTCTGACATCTCTCTGCTACTGCATGTATAGGTACTGTGCATGTGTGTGGAATTCAGGCCTGTGTGTAATAACAACAGAGTGTAAATTGTAATTTATGCAGTTTTCTCTAAATTTGACTCTAATTTTTCAGGTGTCTGAAATGAAATGGCCTCAATGACTTCTGGTGGTCATGGTGTGATACTGCATCATACAGCCTTCTAAAACACAAATGTGTCAGTGATCAAGAACTCTGAAACGTCTGCCCTATCGTGACGCAAAATTAATCAATCTGTAGGGTAACATTTATGACAACCCAGGGATAGATTTGGACTCAAACTATATGAAACAACAGCCTGATTGGGTAGTTACTGGATTTCAGACTCTGAGCACTAGATAACATGAGACAGAGGGCTGGAGCCTATTCCAACTCACATGGTGTGAGAGGCCTGGTACACCTTGATTAAGTTACCAGTCTAACACAGGGCTGCATACATATATATGGACAGACAACCATTCACACTCACATTTACGCCTACAGCTAATTCACAGTTTCCAATTAATCAGATCTGTATGTGTTTGGACTGTGGGAGAAAACCCACACAGACATGTGAAATCCCTGCAAAAAAGGACACAGCTGTGAGGTAATGATGCAAATCACTGTTTCAACATGACAACCATAAAAATATTACAAACTTTATAAACTGGGTGCGAGTAGTTGCTTACTCGTGTCTAGAGATTATTGCTTGAGAATCAAAACTTCAATGACACAATTCTGTCCAAATCTGTTCTGCACTTACTGTATGAACTTCCCTGCATCCTGTCCACTCTTGACTTCGAGAGATATTTGTCGTAAGCAAACCTGAATGAAACTGAAACTCACAATTCTCAAATCACTTAAATTGTTCAAAGGGAAATTCCAGTTTCCTTTGACATTGGTGTTATTTGCTGTTTTGTCCATCATTTACGCCAATAATAATAATGTACACAACCAGTTAATAGCTTGGGGGGAAAGTGTTAAAAGGTTTTAAACAAACCCCCACATTAGCCTTGGAAGTTGAAAATTAAAATTATTTCCCAAGATAACCCTTGTGAAGATCCATCCCAGTTTAGAGACCCACTTCCTGCTCCAATTTTGACTTACGTTACTTTTCCTGTGCAATAAGGAATTATTAGACATTTCAGGTATGCTCATTTTCAGTTTTAAGGTTGTAAGACCTGGGTTGTTCACATCATAAAAACCAAAAATTAAGAGCATGCATGCACACACTACATACTGGCTCTGCTCTGCTATTCTCTTAAAAACATACACTAGAATGACGCAGACACACCAGCACACAAGTATAAATCCCCACAATGGCATAAGCCACTTACGTGGGCTTTGAGTAGAGTCAGCCTTCAATTTACTTTAAAATATAATTTGTCATTGTATGTTTAAAATTGTATGTTAAACAATCCATTCAGCTTGATTTTTAGAACTCAGGCTCAAATCCAGCTTGATATGTCCTACTAGATGATGTACATTGGTATAAGTGGCTTAATACTCATTTAAAGTGTTCTTAATGCAGTAAGTTCAAACATAGATATTTTTCCAAGCTGTACCACAACCTTTCATAATACATTCTGCTCGTTTCCTTGATTCATTGAAGCTAAATTGTGTCAATTTTCAAATCCAAGAATCCCCTTTTTATAGCTGCAACTTATGATCAAAGGGAAAACACTAGATGTCTTGTGCATCATTTAATACACATTTTCATGTTAAGGGAATATGTGTATGACATATATGGTTATTTTGGAAACCTTGGGATCTTGCCTTAATTGCAGAGGGAGTGTAAACAGATGCAGGTGATTAACCCACTAAGAGGTCCATAGAGGAGACACTTAATGATCAGTACAAAGCAGGAACAGTCCCTATGGTCTTCAAACTGCAGCTTCACTTCTGGCTACTGTGTTGGATTAGACTGTGATCACATAAAACACGTTTCAACAAGTTACTACCAATGGTTTATAAGTAAAGGCATCAGTTTGCTTTAAACAAAGTGCTTGTTGGATCACCTTATAGCACTTAAAAACCCCTTTCCGACCGCAAAATCAACTGCTTCAAACAATTTTTGATCTGATGTACAAAGTAGTTTGTTTTAAACATACTGGGGCCATAACGGGCACATGCTTACCTCCAACCTGTGTGCCTGCTGTTTTGGACCTGTCGGGGTACCATGTGTACAGAGCTATATTGACCTCAAGATAACATTAACCACCTTCTATCAGTGTCAATGTAGCCCTTCATTTAGGTGGAGCACTTAGATAAATTGGTCAATAATCTGTCTTCCTAGAGAGGTCTTCATGTACACACCCACTTCATATTCTTTAACAGTAAGCAGAGCAGTACTAAACATTGCCTGGTCCATTTGTACAATGTCATTCCCTTTGTTAGCCTAGGTAAGCTAGCTAGCACTGATTGGACATCTTGCATTTTTTTTGATAACCATAACCATTGAATTCCTCTTGTCCCTTCTGGCAACATTTGAGCCGTTGCTTTTTGGTCCACAGATAGTGATGATCGCCAAGCTGAGTTCTGTTTTAGAAACAGAGTAAAAAAACATGTCTCCATCTGACATCAGTGTTCTCCATCTTAGCAGGGCCTCTGATGTTGAACCATATAACTGCTGGTTCTGGAAATTTACAGCAACTACGATTCCACAGTGCCTGACCTGGGTCTGACATTATATGTTCTTCAAGTCCAAATTCTTAGTCCCTACGTGACATAATCCTCGTCATCACTAGGTTCTGATTTGATGTGGTCTGGGTGAAGTAGAGGAAAGTGTGGTGCCGTACTCCTGGTACAAACATACCACTCCTTAATATTAGACAACTGAGGTAAGGCTGGGTTGACTGAGCGCTGGCTCCTCCGCTGGGTCCTACCACTCTGCTGCTTCTGGGCCAGCTGACTTTTCAGGCCTGACAGAGAGAGATCCAGAGGCATTGTCATTGGCGATGAACTCCGCAGCAGCAGCTTATGGTCAGCTTGGCTGGCTGAGCTGATATTCAATTGGTGATTGGACAGGAGAGGAAAATTTGTGTTTTTATTGGCAAGTGATGGAGAGAGGCGATTCATTTTAAGGTCGAGGGGTTCGAGGAGGGCTTGATGAGGTTGTTGGGGTTGATGAGGGATGGAGCCGTACACGTCCTGGGGTTCAGAGGTAGGTGACGACTTGACGTGAACCTTCATGTGTTTGCGCAGGGAACTGGGATGGGTGTAGGACTTGGTGCAGCCCAGGGCTTTGCAGTCATAGGGCTTCGAGGCTGTGTGGACCTGTGAGTGCTTCTTCCGGTCGCTGCTGTTGGCGAAGCGTCGCTCACAATAATCGCACTGGAATGGCTTCTCACCTGCAACACAAACATCAAACTCATTATCATCACACTCTAGAATGGCCCACTAAGTAATGGTACAGTTAAAGAATCACCTACTTTTCTCCACAACCGACGCATATGCCGCTGATTGCATTTTGACCTATGGCGTGTTGAATGGGTTGAGCGACAAGGCACTCTTATTCATTGAATGTGGGGCTGTGTTCAGGTAAAAGCGACTTGTAAGGAAGTGATTAAAAATAAATCTTGAGTCTTCTTGAGAGTTTGTTAATGTTTCTTTAGTACACATGCAATTGTTAAATGTATTTCATTAATTCAAGAGCTAAAGAGTGTGTGCACATTACATGTTATTACATGTAGTTACTTATTGCCTTAAACCGGAAGAAAACTTTGGGAAATTGGGGTCAGTGTACAAAATATGGTGTTCTGTAAAGGAT
This sequence comes from Etheostoma cragini, assembly GCF_013103735.1. NCBI lineage: Eukaryota > Metazoa > Chordata > Actinopteri > Perciformes > Percidae > Etheostoma > Etheostoma cragini. The sequence continues at coordinate 20,972,160 of NC_048423.1, forward strand.
TGAAATAAATACCATTTACTTTGAGAGCCAAACTGAGTTATTATGAAGAGATTATTTTGGAATATTCCAATAGATGAAGAACTGGGTCATGTTCAACTATAAATTAAATGGTATGCCTTGCAAGAAGGGAAAGGGGGGCTTATTTATCACATAAAAGTAGTTAGAAATGAAAAGGGGTTTGCAACAACATTTTGCCATTTCTATGTTTTTTTAGATATGTAATTTGGGATGGCATGTTTATTGGAAAACTGACAATACCAAGGGTGTCAACCAGTAACATGAGTGCAGCTCTGAATACTACATAAAAAAACTCACTACATCTCTTTCCTGCAGCTAAAAGATAGTTTGTAGTATAGTAGTAGTAATATAAAAATGACTATATTTTATTTACCATTTCATTTTCTGTAGGAAATATATTTTGTAGTTATTTGATGTCTTATGCTCTTGCCTAATTTGCTGTTTATGAGCTAGAGAAAAAATACTTTATACTGATGCATAACTTTAAATGATTAAAGTTCCTTTTGGGTCCTTAGAACTACTTGCTTCTGTTGACCATAAAAATATTTAACCCAGTATTGATACTTGCAACTATATGCATTATGATTTATGTGTACATATATATATATATATATAACATAGGTGAAAAATGACACCGGAGTTGTCCATAAGAAACCCTCCGTTAAGGATCTGACACTGCTTAAAAGTGACCCCACCCCCCCCCCCTATCTTTGACACATATTTGTGCTCAAATTGTCACATAAAGGTGGGATTTAGGGGGACTGTATTTGGACATGAATCCATGTTGGAGTACTGGGGCAAAATGTTGGTAAACTTAATGTGACAGATATCTTCATTGTTTGCCTCTGGGTTTACCCAGTTATTGTATAAAAGACTCTTAGAAAAAAGATGCTATTATTCTGACTGATAATTTACCATCTACAATTGAAGGATGGCAAAAACCAATACAATTGAATATCTAATCGGTAGGTTAATATGTTTTGGGCCATCTCTGTCGGGCTTGGACATTGTTCTGAATATAATATTCACAAATATTTTGTTAATTACAGGTCAAATTTGTGTGTTTAAACTATATCTATAGGGAAAACCCTGCTTGTTACACCTAATTGTTTTCATTTGTTTTATTTCTTGTTATGAGGTCATTTGTCACTGTCAACTGTAATGGGTGTTTCTATATTCTATGTGATAATAATGTCTCATTTACTCTCTCACATCACATTTAGGTGTGTGTACAGTTATCTCTGGGTATGTCGTTTACTATGAGCAGTATACATCATAATAGTGTTGTAAACTCAACCTAAATTGGAATAGTTATTGTGGTCACTGTCTAATTTGTACCATTGGGTCTGTTTGTGTTTTTGGAATGATAAAAGGTTATCAAACAATGATCAATTCTTTTACAGCATTATTTTATCACCCCATGAACATCTAATAGAGCTAAAAGGGTCCACCTAGCTACACCTATTGCAGTCTAATTCAATAGCTCTGCGTTAAATCTTGCCTGGATGGAGGTTTTAATGTTGAGTTTTTTTGTTTTGTTGTTCAGTAGGGTTAATTCAACGGTCATTTTAGAAGCTGAAGTAAATGTAAATCTGCTGTATTTATATAGCGCTTTTCCATTCTTAACAACTGCTCAAAGCGCTTTTACATCTACAGGAAACATTCACCATTCACACACATTCATACAGTGTGGCCGGGGCTGCCGTACAAGGTGCCACCTGCTCATCAGATAAACATTCACACACATTCACACCCCGATGCGCAGCACTGGGGGCAACTCAGGGTTCAGTGTCTTGCCCAAGGACACTTCGACAATGACTGCAGGGGCAGGGATCGAACCACCAACCTTCCAATTGGCAGGCAGTATAATGGTAAATAGTAGTATTGTATTCTACTAAAAAGTGTTTCTACTATTTCGTCAACCCAATTTACATGAGGGTAGATGGCAATGCTTTCTAATATGGCACACTCAGCAAAGGGTTTAAACGTTTTACCTAAGGGCTTCATAAAATGACATAAATTATTTAGTATTTTTTTATAGATTTGTTTTAAGCAATTAACAAAAACAATTTATGGGGTTGCCAGGTTGTGAAAAAAATCCTCATAGCCCCATCAATGCACTTGCTTTGTCTTTTTAGCCACCTTAGTTTATAAGGTTAAACTTAAGTTAGTAGGACATATGGAATTAGATTTATTAGTAAGTTGGATTCTAAAAATAATAAATCAAGTGGGTTGTTTAAATAGATTTTGGTGGGGTGTCCTGGTAGCCTGAGAGTTTAAGATACTAAGAAAATTATCACTATGTCTACATTGTATTTGCTATCATGTCCTTTGAGTATCACTGTGATTTCTTGTTTTACCTCCTATCTACATAAGAAATTTACCCTTGGGTACTAATAAAAGAAACCTTGAAACTTAAACATTGTCCGAGTCTATTCTGGGATGTTCAGGTTAATCAATGCTATCTTCCCTTGTCTAATAAAACCATGAAAAAACAAGCGAGCAAATACAACACAACAGATTGACAACTTATAATTCATCTATAGAGCATTAATAGTGATTCATTGACCATTACAAAATATATCAATTACATCTTATAATCCCTTTATAAAGGATGTCTAAGTATGGCATAAATGGAATGCCACATTTTTAAACAACTGGCAACTGAGTAATTAAAACTGCAAACATTGACATAATATATGCCTGATTCCGGGTAATTGTGATAAATAATAAAATTCCCGCAAACTATGTTTAACGCAGGCTGGGAATTAAAATGACAGCTATGACCATATGAATGTCTCAACACACTGAGTTCTTTTTTGTACATCGAATCAATTAGATTCTGCACTAATCCTTTCCCTCTTTCACAATCCAGCTGCTTTGTCCTGGTTTCTGTCACCGTGCATGACTCCTGAGCTGCAGTTTCGAGCTATGATTCCTCTAGGAAACAAGGAAGCAATGAAGGCCGGATGTGATTGGGGTACTGAACTGTGCCTACGTAAACATGGAGGGGATTCCTAGCAGACTGGGAACAATCTCTATTAACCTCTCTATTCTCAATCAGGAGGCTGCTGTCTAAACGGGTGACAGATTAAAAAACTAAAATGACTGTATCACAGCGCTCTGTGTAGTCACAGAACCATGAGACCCTACCAGTGTGCGTGCGAGTGTGGATCTTGAGGTTCTCGGAGCGTGCGAACATCTTGCCGCAGTTGGGAAATGCGCATGAAAAAGGCTTCTCCCCGGTGTGCACGCGAATGTGGTTGATGAGTTTGTATTTGGCTTTGAATGCCTTCCCGCCGCGCATACACTCGTCCCACATGCAGACATGACTGAGGGTCTCGAGCCCCGCTGCTACATGCTCGGTGGTGACGTGGTCCACTAGCTCGTGCATGGAGCTGAAAGTTTGGTCGCAGACGGATGTCGCCGTCCGCCCAAGCCTCTGTCTCGAAGAAGTTCGGTCAATCCATTTACAAACCAGCTCGGTTTTGATGGTGGGGCCTTTGGAGAAATCCAGCAGGCCGTCCATCCCACCGCCGACACCACTGTCGGCAGAAGCGGAGATACTAGTGGCTCTCGGCTGTGGTGGTGAGACGATGCTCGAAGCCCCGGAGTTGTTGTTCCCCAGCGGAGAGACGAGGCCATTGTGCCTGGCCACTACAGCCGTCCGCTTCATGCTCAGCACGGCGGGCTGCCCCGCTCCTGTCTCCAACTACAACCCTCTCTTCCACGTTAAACGAGTTAAATCCAACTGGCAAAGCCTCCGCCGCTGTCCTGCTTCCTTCCTGTGTGTTTTGGTACAATGTAGAGCGCATGCGGTGTCTGTACCCCCCGCTGTTCGGTGTTAGATCCCGAGACTCGGAGCCTCCATGCTTTTATTTACTGTGTGAATGGAGGTGAACGGAGGCGAAGAAACAGCAGGACGCAACCCATCAGTGTCTGGGGCGTCCTCGTCTCCTTTCCTTCTTCAATCCTTCCTTAATACCTTTTCTTATTGTTCAACTAACAGACCCCCAAAGTTATGGTAGCCTACACACAACAAATTTACCTTCAACTTTATCACAGGGTTTATGTGGATAACCTAAGTTTGTCAACTCAACATTACATGGCAATTTGTGTTAAAAAGACAACATGAAAAATAAATCTTACATATGGGCTAGTGTTTGTGTAACCGTAATTGACAGACAAACACAATTTTTTTTATTATCACTCCGTGTTTGGTATGACAATTCTAGATTTTTTCCATAAAATGTTATTTTTATAGTTTTAACAATTATTCCCATCATTGCTGCTATTTGTATATTAATACCCCATTATTATTTTTGATGAGGTTATTATCAATATTTACCATGAAAAAATAGAGAAAACCACTTTTATTTGTGTCAAAAGCCTGATGTTGCATTTACTGTAGCTTCCTATCATAAAATACCACTTTTGTCCAGAAATAATTTAAATCAAATAACCATACTGTTATGCATTTGGGTGTCAGCCCATGTTGTAAGAATTTCTTTTCCTGCATCCCAAACACCAAAATGACCTTTCTGAATAAGAAAAGAGAGGGAGCAGTGTTTAATGTTTAAAAGTAAGTTAACATAACAGTATAAATGTAATGAATTTATTCATAAAAGTAACAATCTGGGAATAGCCAAATGATCTGCATGGTACTAACCTGCTTTGAAATGTAGGGTCTAAGTGTTTGGCACGGTTGTGTGTTGTTCTTTTTTTCAAAAAAGCATTGACAAATTGCACTTGAATGGTTACAGCCTGAAGCCCTGCACACAGTTTTAATAATAGGATAGGATTATTCAACTGAGTACAAGACCACTTTTGGACCACTTTCTTTTTTTGAAACAATAAGAATTAAGTAATTATGAGAATATATGTGTAATCTTAAACATAATCATTTGTGACATTTCAGAATTAAAATGTATTAAAATTACTATACCTATGCTATTTATTTTGCTAAGGTGTGTTATTATCCCAAATGTTTCCAACAATGTTCAAATTTAGGAAAATCTTTGATTTTAATCAATGACACGCTTGGTAGCCTGTCCATGGCGTCATATACTAACCCCTCTAGTTTCTCTAACTTCCGTAAAAAACAAACAGGAATTGGATAGAAACAATACGTTTTGATATAGTTCAATATTGATACAGGTTTGTCAAGTGCTATTGGGACAAATGTCTCATGCTGATGTTTAATGGTTAAACCATACAGTATGTTACGAAATGACAATGTAAAACACACTCATAAAGTTATTTTTAGAATGATTGTTTTGACCAATCGTTGGCTAACCCATGATTAAATTTGCTACAAAACATCAGCTGTATGGTTAGTCAAATAATCCAATGCTATATCCAGCTAGCTCACATGAACCTAGCCAGTATAAAACTTCGGTTGTGTGCTAATGATGCTAACAGCATTGTGGAGGTCCTGAAACAGACCACAGGCGCTGGTGCATGAATCACATTATATTTTAATAAGCATTACTCAAAGTAATGTGAATACAACTTTAATACATTAACTAGTCAATACATATAATTAAATAGACAATTGTTGGTTATGCAAGCAAGGGTGCTGGAAGTAGGTGGGTAGTAAGTTCTGAAGAGGCTTTGCCCCCCCCCCCCCCAATTTAAGCCCCTGGCCAGACAATTGTGCAAAGTACAGTCACAAAACATTATGGTAGTAGAGTAGTAAAGTAGTATTAAAGAATAGTCTGTTCTGTCCCTCACCTTCCACTCTATGCTGTTGCTGTTCTCAAACTCTGCTTCCTTCTGGTAAAAACAACAAACTTCGAGCCAGCAAGCTACACCCTGAAAATTGGAAGTTTATAAGAAAATTTGGATCGTGCAACAAGACCTGCTTTGTTCTTTTGGGAAATAATTGTAAAGGTTTACAAGGAATATGTACACAACATTCACTATCTATCTGGAAAGTTTGAATCGATCTTTGGGTGAACAAAGCATGTGTCATAGAGGCGTATTGAATCTGCACGTGATTCAATACACAGACGCAAATCCGTTTTCACCCATAACATACACTGACCAGGTCCAAGAACTGGCTGAATAGCTGCCCTATATTGTCCATATATCTGAAAAATAAAAAGACATAAAAAAACATCACAAACATATATGCTTTACTCCAGTCCAGTTGTTAAAGGGCCCATATTATTTAAAAACAAATCACTTTTTTCTTGGATTTTTGGTGTTATTTTGTCTCTCTAATACTTCCACACGCATACAAACTTGGGAAAAAAAATATCCATGCTGTTTTGAGTTAGATACAGGTGTTTGAATGTCCTCTGCCTTCAGTCTCCAAGTGAGCTGTTCAAAATCTCCAAGGCTTTCTACGTAACTAGCCGAGACGAGTAGGCCAACGGTAGCATACTAGTGCTTGCTCGTTCTCAATGACTAAACACTGCTACAACACACACTAGTTCACCATCACCTAAATGTAAATGTGCTGTATTTATATAGCACTTTTCCAGTCTTAACAACTGCTCAAAGCGCTTTTACATCTACAGGAAACATTCACCATTCACACACATTCATACAGTGTGGCCGGGGCTGCCGTACAAGGTGCCACCTGCTCATCAGATAAACACTCACACACATTCACACTCCGATGCGCAGCACCGGGGGCAACTCGGGGTTCAGTGTATTGCCCAAGGACACTTCGACAATGACTGCAGGGGCGGGGATCGAACCAACAACCTTCCGATTGTCAGGCAACCGCTCTACCACTGAGCCACAGCCGCCCTACAAAAGAACTACTTCCATGACCACAAGTGTGTTCCACAAGTGTGCCTTGTTTAAAAGAAGTCTCCCAGCTAATCCTGCCTTCTATTGACTGAAGTTAGAGTAGCTAGCTGATGTTATCATTACCTAGCACTGCACATGTGCGTCTCCCAACAAAGATAGTAAAGAAGATGTCTCACTCTGTAGCTACAACAGAGACCTAACACACATGGTGAATAAAGGATCTGCAGCACATGTTGTGCAATACAACATAAATATTGTGCTTTAAATGAAATCATGTAAACCTATTTGGGTACAACCTCAAAAGACAATTATGAACCTGAAAATTTGCATAATATGCACACTTTAATTATTGTCCTCTATTGACTGATACCAAATGTGCAGATCCGGTTGTCTTTTAACAGACACATCTGTGCTCTCATACCAACTAGGCACAGAGGACTGAATTGCATTGACTGAAATTCATTTTAAGATAGCTTATTTGTAGATATGAAATGTAAATATGAACAGTAGTGTTAGAATTATTCACCTCTTTTGGTTAGGTGAAATAGGTATTTGAAGCCCCTAATGATTGCCTCATGTTCAAGTATTACGATGGGGTCTAAGGCCACTACAACTGAAGAACTTGTGCATAGCAGTAAAATATACACTCGCCGGCCACTTTATTAGGTACACCTGTCCAACTGCTTGTTAACACTTAATTTCTAAGCAGCCAATCACATG